>NC_090370.1:2554351-2835839 GCF_035084215.1 Heptranchias perlo | reverse complement strand
TTCCCTCCCCCCCCTCCTCCCCCTCCCCCTCTCCCTCCTTGGAGCAACGTTTTATTTTTTTAAAACCTGCCATTTGATTGAGAACAAGCTACAAAGACTCGCGATTGACAGTCGCATCACAGTAGCATCTGTTTCTCTGGGTTGAAGCAGGACAAGGAGCACACAGTATAAGAGTAAATCCGTCTGTGGAGAGTTAAAGCAGTGGCTTAGGCATCAGGCACAGAGTTAGAACCACTTTCCAGGACTGTCACAAATAAATATCCTGGTACAGGTGCTGTGTGTTTTTAAAAAAAATAACTCTCCCTGTCAAATGGGCATTGGACGTCACTTGAGTCTGCAGTGCTCTTGGATTGTTTTGTTTTGTGGCATAGTTTACATTGTAGTGAAGCTCCTCATTGTCTGTCACAAATATTGCATGTCTCCTATATGTCTTCAAATCAAGCAAAACTTGTAACTTTGGGTCTTTACAATATTGTATTAAATGATGTGGGAGCAGTGGTATAGCACTATATTCAATTTCTGACTTTATATAAGTTCATATTCTGCTCTATAGAAGATTGCAGTCATTTCTGTAGCTGCATTATAGAATTATATATATATATCTTTAGCTGTATTTGTTGAAAAGTATAATGTCAGTGATTTTGCATGAGAAGCATTACTAAACCAGACATTAAATCCATCTAGGTAGGTAAACTAGGTAGTAAAGTGTGATGTACATTTTTGAATTGTTTTAATCCATCCAAACAACAAAGAATGTTTGACCAAATGAGCATGTTGGTGCAGTGCTAACCATGGATATGCAGTCTTTAACTGCGTTCCCCATTCTTGTCTGTGCAGTTGCTGAAACTGCATATTTTTTTAAATTTTTAGTATGGATGAAGCTGAGGACATGCACAGCCTTCTCCTCACTGACAACAACTCTGTTCTTTTGGGGGGCCTTCAGAATCATGTCATAGAAGTAGACTTAAATACAGTACAAGAAAGTGAAAAGGTAAGGTTCTGAGCACAAATATTACAATTGTTTTCAAACATATAAATGGTTTTAAATGATTTGATTCATGTTTTAAAGCTGCTCTACCCACTGATTGCCATAGTGGTCGAAGCGTATAAGAGGACAGCATTGCCAATACTAGGATCTCAGATGCTTTGGTGCTACCCCAAGACCCCTGCTTGGACATTTTGTTGGCACTGCCTTTGAGAATCAAGTGTTAGAAATGCTTGAGCAGATGCTTCATGTCCAGCTGTGAACAGTTGTGGCTTCCTTACTCAGTGGAGATACTTGATCAGTATTACATGGCTGGCTGTGGCTGTGGCATCTGAAGAAAGTTTTCAACTGAAAGACATGGAGGTCTTTTTTTTGTAGTTATTAGAGTTGAAGGTGTTTTGTGATGCACTGCTGTTTTCAGTGTTGATCAAGTGGAGGGACCTTAGTGCTGCGGACTGGAACACTTTTATTTCAGGCACCCATTGTCAGCACAAAGCTCTCCCAGCTTAGTTCTAGCATATTCCAACAGCGGAGTAAAGCTTCCCCCACTCTGCCCCAGCAAAGTACATTAACCTCAAAAGAACACCCCTAATTCTTGGGAGAGGGGCTCCAATCTTTTGGAGTGATGGGCTGGATCTATGTGCTGCAACTAGTGAGTGGACCCATGTGATTAAATCACTCCTGAATCAGGCAGAATCTTGATTAAACACCTCATGTTTCTTGAAGTCCTTGCACCATTTTCACCAGACAGCATTGCTAATAAAAGAGCAATGGGATGTTAGTAATGTAGATGCACACTTTTAGGTAATGCTGAGTGATTTGCAGTCTCGCTCTCTCTCTATCTCCCCCCCCACCCCACATCCTTTAAGGTCTAGATTTCCTCCTGTTTGTCTCTCCATTTCCCACACCAGTCATCCCTTGTGGTTTTCTTGAGGAGTTTTGTGCTTTGGGCCCTCAGCCAATAGGAACTGGGCTGAGATTGCCCAAATTCATTTCATTTTTGGCCATTGGAGAAAGGAGACCTTCATCCCATCAGTTTGGGCTGGGTTTAAATCTAGATCCCAGAGGTTAGAGGACGGTGTGATTAACCCACTGCGGCACCCAGTACCCAGCTCTGTTTCTTTCATGCATCAATAATAGTTTAATTTTGGTTTAGAGACAGATCCAGGGCTTTTTAAATATCAGTGGAAAGACATTTTATTTTTAATATGTTCTGAATAACAGTGCTTGTATTAATCTACAGTGCTTGATTTTTGTGTCTCTTTCCAGTACACAGTTGAAGTTCCAGGAGTTACAATCATGCGACAGTCTAACCGCTTCTTCTTTTGTGGCCATACATCAGGAAAGGTATTTATACTGAATGTACTGAATTTAATGTAAGAATTTGTAGGAACAGAAAAAGTATTAGGCTGAACAAGCTGCTCCCTTTCCATAAATCAATCCCATCCTCTCACCATATTCTCCCAATCCCTTCCCACTCCAGAAATGCTTTCAACCTGTCTGCTTCAGTGGCCTTTGCTAGTAACTTTTTTTTTATTGGTTCATGGAATGTGGGCGTCGCTGGCAAAGTCAGCATTTATTGCCCATCGCTAATTGCCCTTGAGAAGGTGGTGGTGAGCTGCCTTCTTGAACCGCTGCAGTCCGTGTGGTGAAGGTTCTCCCGCAGTGCTGTTCGGTAGGGAGTTCCAGGATTTTGACCCAGTGACAATGAAGGAACCAAGTCGGGATGGTGTGTGACTTGAAGGGGAACGTGCAGGAATTCCACAGCTCTATTAGCCTCTGCGTGGAAACGTTCCATGTGACTTAACTTCTTACTGCTGCCTCCCTTTTTACTCCTAATTTCTAATTTGCAAAGAGAGCAATGAATATTAGGGAGTGACTTCAAGGCAACAATCTTATCCAACAGCTTTTAATCATCATTTGAACCCTGCAATGAGACTATTTTTCCTACATATCCTTTTTTTTTAAAGTTCATGGGGGTGGTTTGTTTTAACAATTGATTACTGAGAAGTAATTTAGTATATTAGAAAAGGCCTTCTAATCAATTCTTTGGTAATATTTTTGTCATCCAGAATATTGAAAGTTTTATTTATAGTGTGCGATTCCTGTGGATTTCTTGCCTGATTTCAGTCACTTTGTGAAGAATTAATCAACAATTTCAAAATGTTTCTTTGTTGGGAGACCTGGGGAAACCCTAAAAGTTTATTCTCCTTGTCCCTGGAAACTGCACTTTGATTTGGATATGACGACCAGCAGTGTGGGGATTACCTATAACTCTTGAGTTAGTAAGATTGGTTGAAATGTACCAGGCGGAAGCTGTCAAATAACTTCCAAATAAATTTCACTGGAAAGTCAAAAAGATTTACTGTGTTTACAGTTACTATAAAAATTAAAAATTCATCTTTTGGTTACCCAGAATAACATCCAGTAAAAATAATAATACATAAGCAGACCTGCAGACTTTGTAGTGGGATTTTTACCTATCCTGATTGAGGCTGGAAAGTTCCACATGTTCAGCAACTGAGAGCACGATACTGTCCAGCTTTGAGCTGAAAAGCAAAGCAATTCATCACCTGGTGAGAAAGAAAGAAGAAAGAAAAGACTTGCATCTATATAGCGTCTTTCACGACCTCAGGACGTCCCACAGCGTTTCACAGCCAATGAAGTACTTTTGAAGTGTAGTCACTATTGTAATGTAGGAAACACAGCAGCCAATTTTACACACAGCAAGGTCCCACAAAAAGCAATGTGATAATGGACCAGATCATCTGTTTGTGATGTTGGTTGAGGGATAAATATTGGCCCCAGGAGAAATTAATGTGCTTTTGTCTTTTCTTACTTTCTCTTTCTCACTGCCAACCAAGTGAAGGTGGTGCGTTATGTTGGGTTATGGTTCCCCAGGAGTCTTAAGCCTTCTGGTATCTCAAACAAGTGATGATTCTTCATATGAGCCTGGAAATTCACAGGAGCCAAGCCAAGTCTTGTCCTCTCCCAACATCTGCATTTACATAATTTGTAGCAGCGATGGAAAACCCCAGACGGATTTTATTTCCCCCCACACCCCCTCCCCCCTTACGTCACTGAGGCCAATAATGTGCTCCATTGCTGCCCCAGCTAATTCAGCATAGATCAGGAGTTGAACGTGGAACATTGCCAAGTCTGTGTGGTTGGGAACTGGGTGATGTAGTTAGTCCGCCACTGGCCTTTTATCTTTGGAATCTGGGTTTAAATCCAGCCCAGTCTAATGAGAGGATAGTCTCCCTGCTGGCTGTAAGGGTCTCATGTATCCTGAGTTTGGGCAGTCTCCATCCAGTTCCAAGTGGCAATGAGACTACAGGATGTTTCACAATAATTGGCAATCTCAAACAGACGCCACAGGATGGCTAGTGTGGGAAATGGAAAAAATGTCATACTGGTACAGTAGAGCATACTCTTCTAAGTTTGGGGTAGAGTAGAGGGAGTTTTACTTTGCATCTGGCTGCACTATCCCTGAGCTGGGAGCGCTTGATGCTAACACTGGGTGCCCGAAATGGAAAGAGTTCCATTCTCCCGCACTGACATCTCTCACTTTGAGCACAAAAATTGAATTAAAAAGAAACCTGTGTGGCTTTCTACCACACTGAGCAGAACATATGCCCATTAAAGCACCAGTGGGTGTGTCTATACGAGTCTCCATCTCCAGTGCTTGTTTCTTTTCTTTTTAAACTATGTCAGACTCTTTGTGATCTACTTCAGCGCTCTGCCTCCCACTGACCACCTAAGTCTAGTGAATAAGGCAACACAGCTGATCCTGTACTCACCCGACCTCTAAACTCATGCATTTTCAGCAGGGATCACTGGTTAGTGATCAGGAGTGCGAACCCCCTGAATTCTCTCTCCCCCCCCATTGTGCTGTGTAACCATGCCCTTTTGTGACAGTCTGAAACACCTTTTAGGGAGCAATCTTTCAATTTAACTTAGTATTTTTTGAGTTGAGCCTATCTAATTTGATGATTTTATTTTTGAAATATTCAATGAGGTAGCAGCTCCAAACCACCAGTATGTTCGGGGTGGGGGTGGGGGCAAGTGGTTTCAGCCACCCAACGCAGAAGTGAGGCTTTTTTAGAATTTTACAGCAGAAACGGAACTAAAATAGGAAGAACAAGTTGGTGCTGTCGACTGTTGGAATTAGAAGCTAATCTCCCACAAAGACCATAATGGCTGATGAGGTTTAACTTGTTTTCTTCCCAAATTTTCCCCTCTTTCTCCCCATCTCAAGTTAGTTTGCAGGGTGCTGGCTGTCCACCTGAGGCCATTCTTCTTGTGTGAGCTGAGACAGTCAGTGTTGGCAGGCTGATGGGGAGGGGGCATTACAGCTGAGCCCAATCCTGTCTTCCCATGACATCCATATGTGCATGCTTCCAGCAGAGATTACTGGACAGTGATCAGCAGTGGGAACCCGAGCTGCCCCCACTCCCCTACAACCTGCAAATGGTGAGACCAATTTGTAGCATCCTTACTGCTGTGTGGCTGAGATTGAACCTGAGACTTTACTGGTCTGTGCAGAGCAGTACCACAGTGGCAGTGTGTTCACCTACTGAACTATTGAAGGAGAGCATGCAACTTGCTTTCATGGCATTGTAATACTCTCTTTTCTCTTAGGTATCCCTCCGAGATTTGAGAAGCTTTAAATTGGAACACGAGTTTGATGCTTACTCTGGAAGCCTCTCTGATTTTGATGTACACGGAAACCTGCTGGTGACATGTGGCTTCTCAAATCGAATGAATGGTCTATCATGCGACAGATTTTTGATGGTGTATGACCTTCGTATGATGCGTGCCATCACCCCTTTGCAGGTTCATGTGGATCCTCTCTTCTTGAGATTTATTCCTACATACACATCAAGGCTAGCCATCATCTCCCAATCAGGTAACTTTACAAAAGGCCAGAATTATAATACAACATTTACAACTATAGAACTTTATTAGTAGATGTGATGTTGCTCACAGTAAGTTGGATGATATGCTGTCCTATAATGACAGGAGCATTATACCATGTAACACACAGGTTATTATTCTGCTGCTAAGGTGAAACTGTGTAACTTGCCTACGAGGGTCAGCTAGAGGCTAATTGCTGGGAAAATCTTTTATTTTCGTTAAGTCCAGTGCTGTTTTTTCTGTTGAAAGTCATCTCTTCTGCTCGGTTTCTACTCTTTTAATTGTGTCTGGGATTAATTTAAAATCACCTGGTGAAACTCTGGTCCATAATAGTGATTATGTAGCAACAATAGAAGAAAAGTAGCCAAAAGGTATGAATGTCAGCAGCAAAAATCAGAAAGGATGAGGTGAAATGTTAAAATTTGACGTTTGTATTGTAAACTGGAAAACATTTGGGAATATGTTTAAGGCTCTAACACACTTGAGCGGTCTGGATGATGTTTCTAAGCTGCTGGAGCTCTGTTGTCATGGTTTGACATTGTGTCATGGTTTTTAAGGTTGCCTCTTGGTAACCCTAAAGGTGACTGCACCCTCAAACAAACCACTTCTGACTATTGCCACTGCAGTGGTGACTATTTGTGAGATATTTAGTAGATTGATTGTGGGTTTAACAAAAACCAGAGTACCGTTATATCCGGTAAAAGATCTTGTTCGAGCCACAGTTTGTTGCAGTGATCTCTGTTTTCTGTTTGTTCTTTTGCAGGACAGTGCCAGTTTTGTGAACCAACAGGCCTTGCGAGCCCAGCGGATATTTTCCACATCAACACTGTAGGACAGTTAGTCATGACATTTGATGTGTCTTCCAGCAAGCAAGCATTGGTGTTCGGAGACTCTGGAGGGTGTGTGCATCTATGGGCAGATTCACCAGATGCTACATTTAATACCTACTCCCGTGAGACCGAGTTTCCGATGCCATGCATGGTAGATACCCTGCCACACCTGGACTGGAACGATGATCTCTTGCCTTTATCGCTCATTCCCGTGCCTCTGATCACTGAGTCTCTATTGTCTGACTGGCCAACAACAAATTCCATTGTTACACCCAGGTAACTGAAAGTTTATGGTTGGACACTTGTAAATGGGCACTGAGGCACACAAGTACAAGTCAGCTTAAACTAATTGATTGAATTTGCTTACTATCTAAAACATCTACTATTTAAACTTTTTTCCAGCACATTGAGCTTTTGACTTCTCACTTCCCCCTTACTCAACAATGCGTCATTTTAATAACTTCCAATCAAAGTATTGTTCCTTTCATTGGCAATTTTTTCCATTATTTCTCCCAGTGGATAAAAACCACAGATGGAAATACCATTTAGTGAGTCACTTCATTCCTCTCTCTCCCCCACATTCACTTCTATTTCTTGTTTTTCTCCATTTACAGGTTATACCAATAGCTGTATCCACATTGTTTAGCCAGGAACATCAGAAGCCATCACATGTAATGGGTAGTTGAAAATAAATTGGACTGCATGCAAGACTTTCCTCACCAACAACATGTACTAATTACTTTGCTGACAGCTTGTTCATGTATTACGTTTGGGTGATCATAAAGGCGGGGGTAATCTTCGTGGCATAATGTTGCTGCTGTGCATTGAAATTGGTCTATGATTTATGACTATACAATTTCTGGAAAGGGGAACAAAGCAAACAAAAATATATCAATATTTCTGGTATTACAGAATGCCCCAATGTCCTCGATCTTCTTGGAGATGCACAGTTCACTTTGAAGATCTTGTAATTCCTCAGTAACTAAAAATGGCCGGGTAGTCTGTTTTATATTAAATATCCTGGTGGTTACTTTATTTCAGACGAGCTCCGCCTGTCGATCTTGAGATATTGCGTACAATGAAGAAAGTTGGGTTTATTGGATATGCTCCGAATCCCAAAACGAAGCTGAGAAATCAGGTAATAAAAAGAGACAATACACAATTCTATACCAGTAGTTAAGTGGTATATTTATTTAAAGCAGTTATGGTCTTGATGGATAAATGATTTGGTACTGGGTGGAACACAGATTCATGTCTTGTTGTTTAGCACCTTACTTGGAAAGCTGCTGGCTGAAATGAGCTAGTTTCATTTGAAAAAAATCTGTCCTTTTAAAGAAGAATGTTACCAAGCTCCCCTATTGATTCACTTGGTGAAGGCAGCATTTATCAGTCATACATACCAAAAGATCCTTGATTCATTTCCTGGTCTGTGCTAAGTTAGCTGGGATGGCAGTAGAGATGCTGCAGTCTGCGTCAGTGCCCTTGGGCAAGGGAGGGGAAGATCATCCAAGGTCCTCATGCCTACTCACCATCCAGCAACCGCTGCTGAAATGCGTGTGTGGAGTTAGGTGAGGATAATATTGGGCTCAGTTATGATGCTCCTCACGGTTAAAAAGCCTGTTGCAACTCACTGTTTAGGTTTACGGATGGAGATGGTTGCCGGTGGGAAGCTGGCGTGTGTGGTACTGATTCCTGCCTGGAATGGCATGACATTGTGGCATTCTCTGTTAATATACAGGCATGCAGAGATGGGCAGTTTAGAGTTCTTTACTGTTAACTTGTTTTTTTTAACACTTGAGACAATTCTATAATGGCTGTCACCAGGGTACTTTTCTAAGTTGACATCTTCATGGAGAAAACAAGTTTTAAATGAATTAAACAATTTCCCTAATATTTGATGCTCTCCCTTCCTTTTCTGGATCCTTCCCATCCTACTCAGCAGCTGCGTTGGTGGGCAGACCACCTGCTCCCAGACCTCTAGTTAAGCTATTGAGTAGTTAGGAGTTGTGACAGAATGAACCAGGGTAACGATCTTTGAATTTCCCTGCAAGGAAGCCCCCAACTTCTGGTTCTCTTTCCCACATGTTCAGGCTGAGATGGGAACTCACTGTAATTGTGGGCATGAGCCTGAGTGCCACAGTACATTTGTGCAGCAACATACCATACTATAACCTCTTGTAACCTTATAGCCAAAACTGCATGCGGGGAAAGTCCAATTTTATTTGTTTTGAATTCATAAGCATTTGCTACAGTGGCGTATTTGGATTAAATGGACCAGTTTGCCACATACGGAATTGAGTGCGTAGCTTTAGTTGTGGCACATCCACATTGGTGCAAGCTAAACCAATATTTGCAGTTTAAAAAGTGCGGCTTTTAAATTTGCCAACAAAATCCAGTGCTCTGTTTGAATAGAAAATCAAAGGTCATATGCTTATAATTTTAGCTTTTTTTTTGCCCATTTTCTCTCCTCCTTCTGAAGGCACTGACTCGTGGTTATACAGGAACCAGCAGCCCTCTGGTACTGCTCTCAAGTGGCCATTCTTCATGTGTGTACCTAGACAGTGAGTGTCAGCAAGCTATTCTACTACGGGAGCATATTTGCCAAGCCTGATTCTGCGCAAGTGCACTTTCCGGCAGAGGTCACTGGATAATGACCAGGTGTGGGAACCCTGACATTTTTTTCTTCCCTTCCTTGGCCGATGCTAATTGTAGTGCTGCTCACACTGCTGTCCCAGTTAAGGTCAGGAACTCGGCACAGACCGGGTATTGAACCTGGGATCAGTAATACACTGGGTGGTGCTGTTACCCTATAGGCCATTGGAAGAGCCCACTGTGTTTTTTTTAGTATGTCTAATTATTTATTGAAGTAAGTTATTTGTTTATAGGTTCCATATAAATTGAAGGAGATGGATGCAGAATTTGACAGCTACAATCAAATCCCAGAGTCTCCTATTGGAAGGGAGGAAGAGCCTCATCTGTACATGGTGCCAAAGAAATATCGAAAGGTCTGATGCAAAGAAAATCCATACTGTAGACTATATAGTTTACAGGTCAATGCCTAGATACCTCTTACTATTCTGAGGTTTAGGGCTGTGTTAATACAGACATCACATTAAAGAGAACTAAGGAGAAGCTCACTTGCTTTAATAGAAGAGTGACTTACTGGGATGAGTTCCTATCCTAAAAAATGGTGGTGTGTTAATGAATGAGACTAAAGGTATGGACATTTGTGCCCAGTCTGTATTTTAACAATCATATAGTCTGCTGTAGTCATTTGATCTGGGCTTCTTTTAGCTGCTACACAGTCTGGTGCTCGGCAAATCTTTGGCCACTTTTTTTTCTGTAAGTTCACTGCCCCGATCTCTTCCCCAGGCCTCAATCATGATGTTTGTGGATTCGCTGCCTTGGAGCCAGAAGATTGTACATTAGTGGGATACTCTCTTGAGCAGAGGCTCCCAGGAGAGGACATCAAACATTGAGGGATCATGTCCTGAATTTTGAGCTTTGTCAGGGAGCAAGTGTTTTCTGGAAGTGTTGGGTGTCTCCCTTAGTTGGCTAGCACTTTGCTTCTTCCATCAACCTTGAGGTTTGTGTCAGGCCTTTCTTCTGCCAGGCCAGGACCCCCCCGTGCCCCCCCCCGCTTTGGGGGAATTTCTTTCCCCCCATTAATGACTGGTCTATGCCTTTTAAGACCAAGAAGGAGCAATTGGTTGTGTGTTTTTTGTTTTAAATATCAGTTTGATTATGAAGAATTCTTTGGAATATTTGACCTGTGCCTAAATTATTCAGCAGTTTGATTGTATGTTTGTTTGTTTAGGTTACAATAAAATACTCAAAACTTGGTTTGGAAGACTTTGATTTCAAACACTACAACAAGACGCTGTTTGCAGGTCTGGAGCCGCACATTCCTAACGCCTACTGCAATTGCATGATTCAGGTCAGTTACACTTCCTATCTCTCTGCCTTCTAACTGTCAGCATTTTTTAAAAAAAAGATTGAACACCCTCCTGGACGTGTTCACCAAGATCATGAAATCAGTAATGTAAACAAAACAATAGAGGTCATGATTTTAGCAGGTAAGGAACTGAGCTTGCACCCCACTATTCTGTGGGACCGTGTGTTGGGACTCTCTTGTGCAATTCAGTAATTATAATTTTAAGAATCTTCTAATGTAATTAGTGACCATCCGAGTACTGATTCATCCTGCTTAATGTGCAGAGTAGAGGATGTTAGAATTCAAACTATAGTTAGTTCTAGCTCTAGTGTTTTTGAAGTTTATTTAATTCACATGCCTAGAAGTTTAGTTTCTTAGCGTAGAAAAGTGCTTCATTCTTCACTAGCATTAATGAATGCTATGAGTGGTGCAGTTAATGCTTCCACCTTGCTGTGCACATATTAGTAAAATAATGGGTTTTCTCCTGCAGCAACTTTCTTATCTTAGCTGCACAGTTTGCAAGGATGAGGGAATCCATAATTGGAAACCAAATAGTTCCCCACAGGGATGTAAGGACATTGCCAAGTGAATCACCGTATCGCCAAACAGCTCCAGCAAAGGAACTGCAGTGTATCATGTCTTCATTTTATAGCATTAGATACTGAATACAAATTTTAAAAAACATTACTTTAGATGTCTTTATTTCACTGTGAATTGAGATGGCCAGGTTTTACAGTACAAGTGTATCAAGCCACAGAAAGGTCAGATGTGGTTTTGTGCCTGCAGTTTCCCACTCACTGCAAGTTCCCAGTTCCCATTTGGCCGCCTGGTTGAGGTGATTAGTGAGTAGACGAAGGCCAGGTGCTTCCGCACAAGCAGGAAGAATGGGAGGAAATTAGCAAGCAAGTCACCCTGAGCCACCTGAGCACTGGTAGATAGTTGCACAGCGTACAGGCAGGGGTCAGAGAGCAGGGTGGCTAATTAATCCTGGGAGCGAATGAGATTATGTATTTACTATTTAACTTCTCTGTCTGCTGGCTATGAGGGATCTAACTAAAATGATTTTGGCCAGTTTCAGTCCAGTTGCTTATGGCCTTGGGTCTAGACCCACAACACAGATTTGACCCAAATTTGGTATTTATTGGCATTAAATTGCCAATCTTATTCCTAGAGGCCACAATAGGGAGACAGAAACATGTCATACTAGAGCAGTAGAGGGTGCTCTTCTGAGGTTGGGGCTGAGGCACATTGTTTGGGTAGGGTAGAGGGAGCTTTACTCTGCATCTAACTTGGGAGTACTTGATGGAACAGGGAGTTCCTGATATGGAAAGTGGTCCATTTCCTAGAAATAAGATCCATCACATTGATAAGTGAATATGTACAATTTAGGATAAATATATTTTATATAATTTTGATTATTATATCTGTCTTGAAAAGTTTCAATCTGTTGATGTGTGTGTTTTCTTTTTTTCTCTGTCGCTCTTTTCTCCCATTACAGGTGCTGTATTTGTTGGAGCCCATTCGCTGCCATGTTCAAAATCATCTCTGTCAGAAGGAGTTCTGCTTGGGCTGTGAACTCGGATTTTTGTTTCACATGCTCGACCTCTCGAGAGGCGACCCTTGCCAGGTAAATGGGTGCTGAGCCAGTCTAGCTCCTATAAAATAAACATGGCTTGTGTACACTTTTACTCGATTTTTGATCATGACACCTATGGTGTAGATTGTTGAAACTGTGTACCTTGTTGGCCAGACTTGATGTCCGCATTTTGCAGATTTCTAAAAAAAAAAGCAAAAAACTGCAAATGCTGGAAACCTGAAACAGAAACAGTAAATACTGGAAACACTCTTGGGTAGTCAGCATCTGTGGAAAGAACAGACAAGTGCATATTGTACATTTATTTTTTGTGTATTGTCAGAAGAGGCAATCAAAAAAAAAAGTTTTAAGTCTGATCCAAAAATGTTCTTCCTCCCCTCTTTTAAATCTCTCTTGCCACCCCCCCCCCCCCTTCTCTGGTTTTCCTTCTCTATCTGTGGTGAAATGCCAGACCTCAACTCAGCACAGCATCCCTGCTGAGATTGGGAATACAGAGTGAGTTATCAAGCTCGTATCCTGCCACTTTGCCACAATGTGGTCATGCTCTACTGCAGTGTTATTATCATTTAAAGTTTTTACTGCAAGCTGTGTTCCAAAACAAATTTGAAGCATTCTAAGATAAATTAAATCTTGTGTGTATTACTGACATTTTCTCTTATTGGACAAAGCATACAGAATTTGTCAACAATTGAGACTTGAGTGTACGACTAAACTTCAGGTTAAGATTTCATCCCATACTGTATGCTGCGTAATATTTGCACCTATTCTTATGTTCTTATTATATTTCACATTAAAATTGCAATAATTCATTCTAATAACCACTTTGCTAACAGTGGCAGGACCACTAAGTGCAACTGAACTTGCTGTTAGTAATCTCAACAGCACCATCTACAGTTTTGTCGTGGAATTATTGTGCCCTGGTATGCAGCAGTTTTTTTGAATTCATTGATTTTTGTATGCTGTTTATTTTCAAGGGGGGGGTTGCGGAGGGAGATGGAGAAGAACTTAGTGCACTCTTCAACAATGGATCAAACAGTGGGACGTGGTTGTGGGTGCCTCGAAATGTGGTTTTATGGCTTAAGAGGGGATCGTGAAATGACTGATTAGAAAATACAGGGTCAAGTGTCCCAATTGCTTCATACCTGGGGATCCTGGTGGGTGACAACTTTAGCCTGGACTCAATGTTTTAGGGCCGCGTGAAGGGTGCTTTGACCTTTCGCCCCTTTCTTTAATGACAGAAAAGTCTCAATGCAGATTAAGCTGGTGCGGCATGATTATGTCCAAATAGTTCTCCCTCATGGCTTTGAATCCCTATACATGGAATGGTTCCATTAGCTCATGCAAGGTGAATCTGTGGCAAAAAGAGGAAATGGTGGCAGGGAAGGCTCTGGCCTACAGTGACCTGTTGCTCAGCACCCTGGGGGAGAAGTTGGCCACATGGGCATTTCTGTTTG
This sequence comes from Heptranchias perlo, assembly GCF_035084215.1. Lineage (NCBI taxonomy): Eukaryota > Metazoa > Chordata > Chondrichthyes > Hexanchiformes > Hexanchidae > Heptranchias > Heptranchias perlo. The sequence continues at coordinate 2,822,125 of NC_090370.1, read as the reverse complement.
CCAAATCCCCTCATACGAGGGCCTGGATTAAGCAGTTGGTGACGAGTAAGGCAGGTATGTGGCATTGGACTTGAACCCCTAGATCACATTGTAAGCTGTCTTGTGTAAATCCTTCCACCACACTGAAGGCAAATGCCTGCCTTATAGCTGATGGGGAAACTCTTGAGGCTTGGCATGACAGCTACTGGAAAGTGTTGTCTCGTATATCCAGGGTTTGGTGCCTACCATAATTGAGTTGCAGAGGCAAGCAGTTGCTGAAGCTCGGCACCTTCAACTGGTAGAACCACTGTTCTATGAGGTATGGTGTGTGTCCATGCTGGGGTCATGAGAATAATGACAATACTCTTGCACATTGAATCGTGAATTGTGCTGCTCACGATGTCTCTTTTGGGGAGTTTCTTGCAGCTACTGTTCACCTAACATTGGCTCAAAGCCGCGCTTGTCCGTTATCTAATATCTTCGTTGAAAGTGAGGGGAGGGTAAATGGGGTCTTTTCGGGTCATGTTGGCTCCAAGATGAGACCCCTAGCAATGGAAGATTAGAACTCAAATCAACCCACCTTGGCAGAGGTGGTAATCCAAAACCTGAGCCTGATGGGCCTGCAGTACTCTGGGGCACTGTTAATGATTGACCAGCCAGCCTGGCTCATCAATAGAGGGGTAGATTTGGGGCTGGGATTCCTCTCCTTGGCTCCAGATAGAGCACGGGCTCCTGGGTTAACGGGTAATGTGGCCCTGGCTGGACAAGCATACCAGTGCTGTCTGGTGGTAAGCAGTGCAGTCTTACTTGGTTAAACTCCGAACAGTACCCCTGTGCAGACTTTAGATGTTGCCAACTTGTGATTAAGCTCTCTGAAATTGGGGTAAGTGGAGTATATCCAAACAGGGAGAGAGTGTGCTCTCCATATTGGGCAAGCAGAACCTCTACCTGTGTGGGTTTCTCAGTAATTTGCTTTGGAGACTGTGTGATGGGTTTTCACATGTGTTAGATGAATGCCTGACCAAAAAGCAGGAAACATTTTGTAATAACTTTGGAAATGTAAAAGTTGTAACCATACAACATTTCATTGGACTAAACAATATTATATAAACAATTAAAAAAGGAAATTATAGAAATGTTGAAAAATACTCCTTTTTATGATAGGTTTACACATATGCTAACTGTATGCTAACCTGAATCAACATTATTATAAAATCACAAGGTAGGTACAGATCGAAAAGGCCATTCATCCCATCACAGCTCATCCATTTAGAAAGAAAATCCTACAGTTCCTCGATCATGGCATTCAGTGAGCTTTTGACTAACTCCACTACCCAACCCAGACATAAAAGCACTGGAAAGGTACAACAGGTCTGTCTGCATCTGTAAAGAGAAATAACCGATTAATGTTTCGGGTGTAGACCTCTCCTCAGACTGGAAAATAATTGAGCTCAAAAGGAACGGGGAAGAAAGCAATTCTGCCTGACCTCTATCCTAAATTGGCCTTTCACCAGTTTGAGCCTATTCCCCCTTGTGTTACTGTCATGGCTTACCTTGAAGTAGAGGTGACCATATAGAAGTAAATAATGTTAACAGTATCCTGTTCTACACTGTTGAGCCTCATGTACTTCTATATGGTCACCTGTTTCTTTTGAGAGGAAGGAGTCCCAGTTTTAAGCTGTGGATGGATGTAAAATTGGGGGAAAAACAAAATCCTGTTTTTCTGTTTCCTTTCACTTTGTCTATTAGGCCAGCAATTTCCTTCGTGCTTTCCGAACTATTCCAGAAGCATCAGCTTTGGGGTTGATCTTGGCTGATTCTGATGAAGCGACTGGGAAGGTGAATCTAGGACGACTGATACAAAGCTGGAACCGATTTATATTGACACAGCTACACCAGGAGACGCAGGAGCAGGAGGGCCCAAAGGCCTATCGGAGTGTGATGGGGAGGTGAGACAGCACTATCGTGACATGGACCGAACCCGAGTTTGTACGGATTTATTTGTATCCAATACACAGGCAATATGCAACACCATGTGCTGTTAAATGAAGGATTATTACACATTTGTGTGGAGATAGTTGGATTTTCCCCTCTTATCGGTATCCCCACAATTGGACATCACACAGCAGTCAGTTCTGAACAAAAACACTCTTTAAAATTCAGTTTTCTCTCATGGGCAACTGACCATATCTGTGATAAATGATGCAGATCTTTGTAGTGCATGTGACACAGTGCCTCAGCACCAAAGCAAGATATCTCGATGTGGGTGAATGTAGGTTTGCTTATTCTTTTCTCCCTTCACTCTGCTGAGTTCTAAACCTCAGTCCCACTACTGTAGCGAGGTACTGAGCAGAGGTGAGGCACACCTTCCCACAGGGATATTGCAAAAAGTCACAGCAAGCAGTGGTAAATATCTCTGTTCATAAGTACATCACTCCTGAGTTCTGAGGTCAGCCTCGTATACGGGGATGTTTATCACATCTTACTGTTGCCTGTTACATGTGCCCTATGTAATTTCACCATCGATAAGGATATATTCTACAGTGTCTCTGCAGAATAAATGAGCCTGAATGGCAAAATGAAAGATTTACATATTGGCTGACTTGTATAATATGGTATAAGGATGATCATTTTCGAAGTAATCGGATGATTTAATGGCATCATTTGAGCACCTATATTATTGTGTTTTTTGTATGGGGGAGGGGGGTTACTTAATGAATGGCGAAGGGGTCATTGTTTTCCTGTCATGTCCACCTCACCAGCAAATGGTGACAGAATAGCATTTGTAAAACGTCTTTAAGCTGTAGGGGGAGTAAAGAGAGTAGTTGGTTTGTGATGACACCCTTCACATGATTAACATAGTTAAAGCACACAAGAGACTAATTGCTTGACCTATTTGTACCAAACAGAATATAATATACCATTTAAATGCAATACCCTCTTAAACTCTTCCATTTTGAATTTCAGTACATTTGGATCCTCTGGTGAATCTGTGATTGGGAAGTTGTTTGGTTGTGAAGTTGAGAACTGTAGTACTTGTCGCTGTGGAAAGGAAACTGTTCGAGTTTCTTCGAGTCTGCTTTTCACTTTGCAGTACCCTGATATGAATAGTGCTGGTGAGTAATGCACAGAAAATAATGGCTATCCAGTGAGATCACTCTTGCTTCACCTTCGCCATTGCAGTTCAGGAAATTTTTATACTTTTCATACATTGAAGTATGATGCCTGGACTGTGATCGATACTCTCATAACTTCTATATCGGTAAACTATCAGATTTCTGGAGGCATTGTTTATAGTATGTTGGAGTACGTTGTTTTATAAAGACAGGCGTGCACAGTGTATTCATCAGCAGCTAAAGTGGAGCTGAGTGTAACTTGGTCTGTCCTTTTAAGGCCACAGTCTGATTGCCGGAGCTAGGCACATCCTGAGGTCATTTATAGGCTCATTACTGTTAAGTTCATTCTGAGGTCAAATAAAGGGCAATTTTCTCTGTAGGTTAGTAGCTGTTTATAAAATCCCCAGGGTACTGCCTAAGGTTAAAAGATATCAACAGTAAATGACTGGCTTTCTGTTCTTTGTAATTTTTTTAAGGATGATGCAAATTTGCAAAGATGACAAAGTGTGATCCCTAAAGTGTCACTATCTCAAAATGCTCTGTCTAACTATAATATACTAAAAATCTTATGTCTGCATGCATTCCTGTCAACTTTTCCCATTTATAAATTCCTATATCCATATTTATAATGGAAACTCTCTATTTAAACTTGTCACGCTGTAAAATTACACTGTCCCACCAATGGTGGGGTTGTAGTGCCTCAGTTTTGTGTCTCCTAGCTCCTCAGCATGCACTGCAGGCAAAATCCTAGGCTCCAACCAACTCTACCTCTTTCCCAAATTGCCATACGTTTTGCTATTTAACTATAAATAAAGAGATAAAATCAAAGTATATAAAAATGTCAGAATATATGACTTTAAAATGGGAACTAAATTACATCCATGCATCCTGGTCCAATTATCCCTTACCCTCTGACCCTGCTTCACCTGAAGATTGCACTTGGCCTTGCCTTCCCGTGCAACACAATGAGATATCAACCAGTAATATATTGCGCCTCGTGTATGGTGGGCACTTCCTGTACATCCTTCACTTGCTGTAACACTTTTCCCCTTTACACTTTGTTGATTTGGCTCGGAGTAAAGTGACAGTAAATCGGAACTGAAGAGCTACAGAGCATCTGAATCAAAAACAAAGAAAATAGCTAGAAGACTGTTGGAGAAACTACGAAGGAATTATGAAAATAACCAATCCTGAATGACCAGTCAGAAGAATCTACCAATAATAATTTAAAAAAGAACCAACCAAATCACTCAAGTTTTTGAAACAGAAATCATTCACTACTTTTTCTCTAACTGAAATTTCTAATGTCTGAAATGAGATTTTGAACAAAATAAAAACAGAAAATTGCATTTTGTAAGAATGTGACTAAATTTATAACTAGGCAGAAGCTGATATTGTGAAAAAGGAAATCTGTCTGCTTTGTATATCTTCTATGAACTCAAAGCTATTTGAAAAATCACACTTTAATTGATTGATCCCAGTTCTTTATTGGATAAACTTGTAAAATGCCTCTTTTGACTTTAGACAAAATTATTCGACAGTATGAGTTTGCTGAAGTGCTGAAGAGAAGTATTTGTCTTGAACAGAACACCCAGGCCTGGTGTGAAAACTGTGAGAAGTACCAGCCTACGGTTAGTATATGGAGAGGGGGAATAAAAGGCTTAATTTACTGTGTGTGTCATGGGAGTTAAATAGGGTCCCTAACTGCAACACTGGCATCTACCCGACAATGTTTAAAATTGCCCAGGTATGTCCTGTCCACAAAAAGCAAGACAAATCCAATCCGGCCAATTACCGCCCCATCAGTCTACTCTCAATCATCAGCAAAGTGATGGAAGGTGTCGTCGACAGTGCTATCAAGCGGCACTTACTCACCAATAACCTGCTCACCGATGCTCAGTTTGGGTTCCGCCAGGATCACTCGGCTCCAGACCTCATTACAGCCTTGGTCCAAACATGGACAAAAGAGCTGAATTCCAGAGATGAGGTGAGAGTGACCGCCCTTGACATCAAGGCAGCATTTGACCGAGTGTGGCACCAAAGAGCCCTAGTAAAATTGAAGTCAATGGGAATCAGGGGGAACACTCTCCAGTGCCTGGAGTCATACCTAGTACAAAGGAAGATAGTAATGGTTGTTGGAGGCCAATCATCTCAGCCCCAGGGTATTGCTGCAGGAGTTCCTCAGGGCAGTGTCCAAGGCCCAACCATCTCCAGCTGCTTCATCAATGACCTTTCCTCCATCATAAGGTCAGAAATGGGGATGTTCGCTGATGATTGCACAGTGTTCAGTTGCATTTGCAACCCCTCAGATAATGAATCAGTCCGTGCTCGCATGCAGCAAGACCTGGACAACATCCAGGCTTGGGCTGATCTGCGGCGAGTGACTCACCTCCTGACTCCCCAAAGCCTTTCCACCATCTACAGGGCACAAGTCAGGAGTGTGATGGAATACTCTCCACTTGCTTGGATGAGTGCAGCTCCAACAACACTCAAGAAGCTCAACGCCATCCAGGACAAAGCAGCCCGCTTGATTGGTACCCCATCCACCATCCTAAACATTCACTCCCTTCACCACCGGCGCACAGGATGCACTGCAGCAACTCGCCAAGTCTTCTTCGACAGCACGTCCCAAACCCGCGACCTCTATCACCTAGAAGGACATGAGCAGCAGGCACATGGGAACAACACCACCTGCATGTTCCCCTCCAAGTCACACAACATCCCGACTTGGAAATATATCGCCGTTCCTTCATCGTCACTGGGTCAAAATCCTGGAACTCCCTTCCTAACAGCACTGTGGGAGAACCTTCACCACACGGACTGCAGCAGTTCAAGAAGGCAGCTCACCACCACCTTCTCAAGGGCAATTAGGGATGGGCAATAAATGCCGGCCTCGCCAGCGACGCCCACATCCCATGAACGAATAAAAAAAAAACTGTTCACAGACAGATATTTGGGGTGGGGGTGGGGGGGTGATTTTCAGCCAGTAAGGTCTTGGTATATTTGCCAGCAACTGTGTATAAAACCAATATCCCATGCTAGATGTAATGTGAGATGTATGGGGAATGATGGGTCAGATTGGAGGGAAGTAACCTGATGAGTGGACTCAAGTCATGGTGTAAACTTCTGAGAAGTTTGAGGGCTTTGTCAGATTGTTTTAGGATGTCCTAACTATACTTGTGTATTGAGGCTGTTTAATCTAGTAACCTATGAAAGGTGATTTTAGATTCAGATTTCATTAAATTTGGTACATATATTCATACATATTTCAATATAACTATGTAGCATTTCTTACATTGTGGTGTCTGCAGTAATAAAAGACTGCTGTACAGCAAGACATGCTTGTAGAGATGTTCAAAGATAGAACCAGAGAAAAGATACAGCACAGAAGGGGGCCATTCGGCCCATCGTGTCCGCACCAGCTCGAAGAACAACCAGGTGCCCATTCTAATCCCACCTTCCAGCACCCGGTCCATAGCCCTGCAGCTTACAGCACTTTAGGTGCACTTTTTAAAAGAGTTGAGGGTCCTTGCCTCTACCACCAATTCGGGCAGCCAATTCCAAACACCCACCACCCTCTGGGTAAAAAAGTTTTTCCTCGTGTCCCCTCTAATCCTTCCGCCAATCGGCTTAAATCCATGTCCTCTAGTTCTTGAACTCTCCGTTAGGGGAAACAGGTACTTCCTGTCTACTCTATCAGGGCCCCTCATAATTTTGTACACCTCAATCAAGTCTCCCCTCAGCCTCCTCTGCTCCAAGGAAAACAACCCCAGCCTATCCAATCTCTCCTCGTAGCTGCAATTTTCAAGCCCTGGCAACATTCTTGTAAATCTTCTCTGCACTCTCTCCAGAGCAATTACGTGGTGACCAGAACTGCGCACAATACTCTAGCTGTGGCCTTACCAGCGTTTTATACAGTTCCATCATTACATCCCTGCTTTTGTATTCTATACCTTGGCTAATAATGGTGAGCATTCCGTATGCCGCCTTCACAACCTTATCTACCTGTACTGCCACCTCAGGGATCTGTGCACATGCACTCCAAGGTCTCTCACTTCCTCTACCCCTCTCAATATATTCCCGTTTACTACGTATTCCCTTTTACTGTTTGCCCTCCCTAAGTGCATTACCTCACACTTCTCCAGGTTGAACTCCATTTGCCACTTTTCCGCCTACTCCACCAACCCATTGATATCTTCTTGGAGTCTACAGACCATAAGACATAGGAGCAGGCCTTTCAGCCCCTTGAGCCTGCTCCGCCATTCAATGAGATCATGGCTGATCTGATTTTTACCTCAACTCCACTTTCCCGCCCTTTCCCCATATCCTTTGACTCCCTTGCTGATCAAAAATTTGTCTAACTCAGCCTTGAATGTATTCAATGACTCAGCCTCCACGGCTTTTTGGGGTAAAGGATTCCAATGATTCACGGCCCTCTGGGAGAAGAAATTCCTCCTCATTTCCGTCTTAAACGGGCGACCCCTTATTCTGAGACTATGCCCCCTAGTTTTTGATTCCCCCATGAGGGGTAACATCCTCTCAGCATCTACCCTATCGAGTCCCCTCAGAATCTTGTATGTTTCAATAAGATCTCCTCTCATTCTTCTAAGCTCCAATGAGTATAGACCCAACCTGTTCAATCTTTCCTCATAAGACAACCCTTCCATACCCAGAACCAACCTAGTGAAACTACAGCTATCCTCTTCACTGTCAACTACACGGCCAATTTTTGTGTCGTCTGCAAATTTGCCAATCATGCCCCCTACATTCAAGTCCAAATCATTAATATATGCCACAAACAGCAAGGGACCCAACACTCAGCCCTGTGGCACACCACTGGAAACGGATTTCCATTCGCAAAGACATCCATCGACTTTTACCCTTTGTTTCCTGTTACTGAGCCAATTTTGGATCCAATTCGCCACATTTCCCTGTATCCCATGGGATTTCCTGGAAGAAATTGTCATTGAAGCATACATTGTGTTACTGTCTTTAACTTCTATTACTTGTACTTTTGATTGGTAGGAGGACAATGTGAGGTTAAATTTTCAATCACATAATTAGTGAACATTTTCTTACAGTGCTTGTAAGAAACACTCGCTGATGTCACTTCACAAGGATCTTGGGACAGCTCAGTCATCAAACTTATTAAAGTTTGATTTTTAATTCTGTATTTAAAAAACGAAATTAAAAGCAGCAATCCAGTCTGGAGGATCATACCCCACCTATCTCAGCCGACTCTCCAATGCTAGTACTGAGGGGGTGTTGTGTTGTCAGGTGCCATCCTTTGGATAAGTTGTTGAGCTGAGGCCCCATTTGCCTGTTTGGGTGCTTGCAGCTGAACTGGTGAAAATGTGCAAATTGGGTTGTATTAATCAATGAAGAAATACAGGAACTGTTGACTTCCCATTTTTAGTGGCTAATGGAAGGATTTTGGTGCATTTAAATAGGAATCTTACTGCACTTCCAACATTTTTAAAATTTCAAATGTATCGACTCTTTACTTTCAAAAATCCAAATTTCTTGATTGGTTACCCCAGTTTACAATTTGTCAAGACACCTGAGAATACCTGTTACATTTGAAGGTAACAGGACCATTATAGCCTATTTGCAGCAAATAATAATTGAACAGTTCCAAAAGCTTCTACAAACAAGGCTGCCTGATTCATTAGCAGTGCCATGAAGTTGCAGGTTGGAGCATGTGATTACTCACAAAAGTTGTTTCTGGTCTTCACGCTAAGTGGAAACTGGTGACTTTCATATCAGTGTAGATCAGTGCCACATATCACTATTGTGCCATCTAGTGGCACTGTATCAAAAAATGTGCTGTACAGTGCCACAAATCAATCTATTAAACTTCCAGTGTTGACTGGACATTGTGTTTTGTTCTAGGTTCAAACCAGGAATATTCGATGCTTACCTGATGTTCTTGTTATTAACTGTGAAGTTAACAGCAGAAAGGAAGCTGAATTCTGGAAATGCCAAGCTGAGGTCTGTAAAGTGGAATTAATTGTCATTATTTCAAAATTACATACTTGATGAATCTGCTAGAATTATAATAAGGGGTTACATCCCACTGGAAAGTAGGAAGTGGTGTTCTCTCTTTTAAGGAGATACTGGAATTAACAAATTTTTGAAAATGGAAAATGTAGTTCTTAACTTGTGCAGACCTGGATGTTAAGGAAAGGGGATGACTCTGACATTTCCCTGGATGAAGAGAAAGTCAGTGGCAGTAACTGCAGGCAACTTTGGAGCACCTCTTTAGTGGCTAGTTCGAGTGGTATTGGTGGATGCTTGGGAGCAGGTTACCTGATGGAATGAAGTGTGCTGCAGTGGTTTAAGGGAATGTAAAAAGCTGAGAGAAGCTTTTAAATGGCAGAAAATTGAGGCGCAGTATTATCAGAGCCCAGCAAGCTGCACCAGAGTGACATAATGTGGGTTTGCTGCCTCAGGCTAAAGTTCCATTCTTAGTTGTGTTGTTATGGGAAGTTGATGAACAAAGGCCAGGCACTCCTTCACAAGGAAAGGGAGAAAAGCAGAAGGAGGAGGTATTGGCGGTTTTAGCAGGCCTAAAAATGGATAAATCCCCAGGCCCGGACGAAATGTATCCCAGGCTACTGTGTGAGGCAAAGGAGGAGATTGCGGGGGCTCTGACACATATATTCAGAACCTCTCTGGCCACAGGGGATGTGCCAGAGGACTGGAGAACCGCTAATGTAATACCATTATTCAAGAAGGGGAGTAGGGAAAAACCGGGGAACTACAGGCCAGTGAGCCTAACATCAGTGGGAGGAAAATTATTGGAAAAAATTCTGAAGGACAAAATTAGTCTCCACTTGGAGAAGCAAGGATTAATCAGGGATAGTCAACATGGCTTTGTCAAGGGAAGATCATGTCTGACTAATTTGATTGAATTTTTTGAGGGGGTGACTAGGCGTGTGGATGAGGGTAACGCAGTGGATGTGGTATACATGGATTTCAGTAAGGCCTTCGATAAAGTCCCCCACAGGAGACTGGTCAAGAAGGTACAAGCCCATGGAATCCAGGGTGCCTTGGCACTTTGGATACAAAACTGGCTTAGTGGCAGAAGGCAGAGGGTGATGGTCGAAGGTTGTTTTTGTGACTGGAAGCCTGTGGCCAGTGGGGTACCACAGGGATCGGTGCTGGGTCCCTTGCTGTTTGTGGTCTACATTAATGACTTGGATATGAATGTAAAAGGTATGATCAGTAAGTTCGCTGATGATACAAAGATTGGTAGGGTGGTAAATAGTGAGGAGGATAGCCTCAGTCTGCAGGACGATATAGATGGGTTGGTCAGATGGGCGGAACAGTGGCAAATGGAATTTAACCCGGAAAAGTGCGAGGTGATGCACTTTGGAGGGACTAACAAGGCAAGGGAATACACAATGAATGGGAGGACCCTAGGCAAGACAGAGGGTCAGAGGGATCTTGGTGTGCAAGTTCACAGATCCCTGAAGGCGGCGGAACAGGTAGATAAGGTGGTAAAGAAGGCATATGGGATACTTGCCTTTATTAGCCGAGGCATAGAATATAAGAGCAAGGAGGTTATGATGGAGCTGTATAAAACACTGGTTAGGCCACAGCTGGAGTACTGTGTGCAGTTCTGGTCGCCACACCACAGGAAGGATGTGATCGCTTTGGAGAGGGTGCAGAGGAGATTCACCAGGATGTTACCAGGGCTGGAGCGCTTCAGCTATGAAGAGAGACTGGGAAGATTGGGTTTGTTTTCCTTGGAGCAGAGGAGGCTGAGGGGGGACATGATTGAGGTGTACAAAATTATGAGGGGCACAGATAGGATGGATACTAAGGAGCTTTTTCCCTTCGTTGAGGGTTCTATAACAAGGGGACATAGATTCAAGGTAAAAGGCGGGAGGTTTAGAGGGGATTTGAGAAAGAACTTTTTCACCCAGAGGGTGGTTGGAGTCTGGAACTCACTGCCTGAAAGGGTTGTGGAGGCAGGAACCCTCACAACATTCAAGAAGCATTTGGATGAGCACTTGAAATGGCATAGCATACAAGGCTACGGACCAAATGCTGGAATATGGGATTAGAGTAGACAGGGCTGATGGCCGGCGCGGACACGATGGGCCGAAGGGCCTCTATCCGTGCTGTATGACTCTATGACTCTATGACTCTATGAATCATTTCTAGACCATTTTGGCACATCATCTCATAGCCAGATTCAGAGCAGTATGCTGGTGTTTAGGAGCTGGCTGGCTGGCTGTGTCATGGGAAGGCTAAGAAGCTATGAGCGAGATAAAAGTTACTTTTTTGAAAAGAGGAAATTTTCCTTCCAAAAAGAGAGTAAATTAACAAAACTAACCAAAACTGCAATTACTGGTTGAAGAGAGAGGGAATGTCTTTTAATACCCATCCCATGCTGATGACTGGCCTAAGATGACAGTTTATCTGCCATCTTAGTCACTGAAATTTTACTTTGGCGATAACTCCCTTCCCCCCCCCATTTTATTGACATCATCTGTTACATTTGTGTCTTCAGATCTAACTTTCATCAGTCAGTTTTGCTGCTTTAGTGTATCCTGTATTGTACAATACACTTCACAGACTCGCTATGTGTAACCAATCAAAACGATAACTTTGATTTTCAAAAAGTCTATCCTTAATCCAAGAATGGATAGTGCTGTGGGAGAGATACTAGGTTCATTTCAGTAGTGGCCATTCATTGATATAATACCTGCCACTCAAACATATAGGCGGTGCTGTATCTGATCAAATTATTGTACCAGTCAGCTGATAATTTGATAAGGATCAAATACCAGACATGCCTTATGATTAAGTTATTAAATAGGAACAGGAGGAGGCCATTCAGCCCCTCGAGCCTGCTGGTCCATTCAGTTAGATCATGGCTGATCTGTACCTCAACTGTATTTACCTATCTTAGCTCCATATCCCTTGATATCCTTACCTAACAAAAATCTATCGATCTCAGTCTTGAAAATTTCAATTGTCCCAGCATCCGCTGCCTTTTGGGGGAGAGAATTTCAGATTTCCACTACCCTTTGTGCGAAAAAGTGCTTCCTGACATCACTCCTGAATGGCCTCGCTCTAATTTTAAGATTATGCCCTCTTGTTCTGGAAAATTACTCCTCAACCTTCTATTCTCAAGGGAATACAAGCCAAGTTCATGCAACCTGGCCTCATAATTTAACCCTTTAAGCCTCTGTGTCATTCTGGTGAACCTGCACTGTACCCCTTTCCAAGGCCGATTTATCTTCCCTGAGATTCCTTGCTACGAGGTGTGCTACTACATTGTATAGACTAGATTTAACCTGGTATATGCTGAGTTAGCTGATCTTAGCCAGGGCTCTACAGTTGGTCTCTGCCACCCACCCTAGCTCAGGGGTACTATCAGCCAGAGTCCCCACTCTGGCTCACTATCCAGTTACCACTGCTGGAAAGTGCATGTGAATGGATGTCAGGTGAGGATGGGATTTAGCTCAGCTGCAGTGCCCTTCGCGGCACTGCTTGTAGATGTTGAGTGAGAACAGGATAGAGTTTGGCTGTGATGCCTTCTATGCGCGAATAGCATGCTGGCTCACTGTTTAGGGTTACATGAATAATGGCCACTTAAATGAGGTACCAGAGGCCTGCAGGTCAGCATCTTCAGGAGAATTGGGGATGGGGCCAGTTTAAATACAGCTTTACACTGGTGGCATAAAGTGTTGTTTTTGAATATTGCTATAGTGATGTGTTTTATTTTGTTACAGTATGAATTGCACAACAAAATGAGGAAGGAAGATTTAGAAGCAATGAAAATGAAAGAAAATAACCCAACAGAATGGTAGGTTTTTTTTTGGCCTTTTCTTTCGGCGTGAGTAATGAGTTTATAATGTAGCCCAGTTCAAGTGCTTCTATTCACTAACATTGGGAGAAGTGTACTTGTGTGCACAATTGCCTTCCCTTTGTGTTCAGTTCAAGAACAACATATTGTCTCTGTCACCTGTTCACCTAAGAAACAAGAGTTCATGGCCCAAATAATTAATAAAAATACAACCCAGAGTACTTACAAAGTGGGTGTAATATCAAAAGAATGAGATCTAAGGGTAGACGTGTGTCTGCGATACTCTGATTTGTGCTCACAGTGGGCCAAACATCTGGGTAAAGGCGAGAACTAGAAAAACCTACCCTCTAGTTTTGGAAGGGCTTTGAACCACTAGTTTATACTCCTATGGTCTGTCATTCCAGTTAGTTTATTATACTGTAATTCAAATAAATGATCAATGGGAAATGATGTGCCCCTCCTGCCATGGTGAATGAATATTCTAACCTGTTATGCCACCAGCCAATTGTTGTGTTTTTTCCTCCCCAAATCTGTCTTATTACATAGAGCTGGTTAGACCTTATAAATGTGCTTAGTTAGAAATTATACATAAAGGCTTTTAGATGCTTTAGTGCAAAAAGTGGATAGGAAAAATTTAACAAAACAGTAATGGTATCACCATCTAGAATCCTAGAGTCCAGAGCTGTTTAAACAGTGTTTGGGGATTGTGGAGTATGTGATAACACAGCCTTGTGTGACTGGTTTTAATTATCTGAAGATTTCAGCTGCAACAGCAGACCATTGGTTAGTTTTCTGGGTATCCCTTTGCTCCAGAGAGCACTGCACCTTCTGAACAGAACCAGCCGGCAATTCTGTACAGAACTGAGAACTCTGCACCTTCTGAACAAAACTAGCCAGCATCTCTATGAGAACAAAGAGAATCCACAAAACTACATCAAAATGAAGCTGTGAAAAAAATGACCTTTTTTATGGTCCCATACAACACACATGCATTATTGGTCCTCTGTCCTCCTCTCATGAATTTGTAACTTTGGGAAGAAAAAGACAAACTTCAAAACAAAGATAATCTTCAGATCTTACAAGGGGCAAAATTCAAAAATACATATGTATACAAAGTGAATATAATTTTTGTAATGTTTAAATTTAAACCAGAATGGTCAGTTTGTTAATTTTTCTTTTAAAGAAAACAGTTACCACTTTTGTCATGTGTATTCAAGCATTTGCAGCTACTTAGAAACAATTCCTCAAAATATAAAAGAACAAACGGAATAAACATAGTTTGATAATTTAATGCCCTAAAGCATTTTGCATTGTTAGTGTTTCTATCCTGTGCATTTTAAATGTAGTGTTATTTTTGTGCAATATTCAAATCCCTACAATGCCGAATGTAAGAATGCAAGAAATATGTAAGAAATCTATGGCTCAGACCACATGACACACATAAGTCGCAGGCTTCCAACAGAGTATGTTAAACTACAGACCCAGGCTTTACTCTACAGGTCCACACAACATAAGTTGTGTCTCATCCTCACCTAACATTGACCCTAGTCTCCATGGCAAGTGGATGACCATATGTGACTTACTTTGCAACAAGTAGGGATAAAAAGAGAGTGCTGGAAATCTGAAATAAAAGAGCAGAATGCTGGGAATACACAGCAGGCTGGCCAGCATCTAAATCATGAACATTTCAGCTGTAAATCTACTGAAATATTTTTCTTTCAGATCGTGACCAACCTGCTGCGTATTTCTTGCATTCTCTTTTTATTTCTCAAATAAGCAGTCTTTTTCAATAGGAAGAAAAATTAGTTATTTTGCTAACTATTAATATATCTGAAACTGTACATAACTATGGTATAAATAGAATAGCCCATGGCTACCTTTGTGGTATGGTATTCATACAATTTGCGAACCTGACTGAAGGTAGCACACAGTCTTTATACAATGAACAGATCTGTAACTATACACACACTAAGTACTGTATCCGACTCATCTCCTAGGGTGACCTCTATCATCACAGTATTTTCTTTATTTAACTTCAAAGGATTTCCCAAAATAAACCTAAACCTAAAGGAAAACATTGCCCCAGTTTCCTCCTAATTGTTGAGAGATAGTAATATAAAGTTCCATTTATAAGAGGATGCTTTAATTTTTTTCAGGGAAGCACTTTGTAATGCAGAAGGCCTGAGCTTCTATACATCAATTGAGGAACTGAAAAATATTTGGATCCCCTGTTCTATCAAGATGAAGCTGACTAAAAATAAGGAGCTGGAAGTCACAAACTGGACTGAAAATGAAGATGTACGTAACTATTTCTTGGCGTTTATCCCTTGATGTATCTTTTCAAACCTTCCCTTAAAGGATTGATTCTGATGTAAAGTTTTCAATGAAGATCAGAAAAGTAATCCAAAAATAAATTCAGGTGGTGGTACAGTGGAGCTGTAATAGGAAAGCTCATATGAACAGGTTCTGATCTCAGTTGATGGAATTTGAAAGTAGGGGCTGGACAGTTCCCTTTTCGGTTGGAAAAATTAGAGGGTGAGCGACCCATACAACTGTTGTATACGTTCTAATGGCTAGTTACAGAGCAGCTTGGGCTGAGACCTGGAAGCAGATCACATGAACATCTTTTTCTGAGGGGGTTAATGTCTCTTCCACAACACATGAAAAAATTGTACACATCTGAAGGCCATAATCTGAAGGAAAGACTGTTTGAACAGAAAATTGTCTGGACTATTAAGTTTGCAGTTGATGCCCTGGTTAATTTTTCTTTTTTTTTTGGTTACAGAAATGTTTGCAGCATTACTTATTACTCTACATTATTATACAGTAATATGAAATTTGAGGAGTAAACCCATTAGCATTCAACTGTGGTTATGCAAGTAACTCACTTTTGAACAGAGTAAAGTCCATAGGAACTGTTGACTGAACTGAAATACTGCAGTACCTGTCATAGCTACTAGAGGGAGCATTGCTACTTGTACAGCTCACTGTGAGCCCAAGTGGCAGAAGCCTGGTATCAGTGTTAATGCAAGGTGGGTCCTTGTAATATACTGGAGGATTGGAATATTCTGTTCTGGACCCTGTCCTTTCTTCACCATGGCTGGCAATAGCTAATACAAGCCCAGCTTCAGTTTAGTTGTAACTGGTTTTAAAAATGTTGTCCATTAATTATATTTAATGCCACTTGTATCCTGTTTAGAAATGTGTTGTCCTTTATGCCCTCCCAGGGTTTCTTAAAGGGTTTGAAAGTACCTTGTGTTTATTTTTGGATAATGTATATTTTGCATGTACCCCTATGTTTCCTAATAGGAGTTAGTAATGCAGCATGGAAAACAATTTATATATATTCAGGATACTGGAAATGAAGACTTTTAAATGTAACATTTCTGTAATTCTGATTTGCCATATTTTAACACTAATTTTAAAAAATGATTAAAAGCCATTTTGAAAGAATAGCCAGACTAGACACAGGCAGTAGACAGATTGAGATTTGAGGCTCAACTGTGCTGCTGTACAGAGATACATCTCTGCAAAGGGGAAAGGGAGGGAAGCTCTCTCTGTGAGTTAGAGACTGAGACCCCAGGACTGTGCCCAATAATTCTCTTCGAGTGGTGTGTTTGGGGGAGGGAAGGGAAGAGATCTGGGAAACATCAATTTTAGAGATGTGTGTTGGAAATTAAATGTGGTTTCCATCATTCCAACTTTGTAGTTTAACTTTAACAGTGCAATTTTATGTTAACAACATAAATCTATTTTAAAGACTTCTTTTTAGATGCTTTGAAATAATTATCAAGAGAAAGCTGCTTTTACTTTTTATTTTAAAAAATAAATCAAATGCATCAATATTCAGTTTGGTGTTTATTCATTTCCAGTAATTTCAATCTATAACCCATTTGTTATGTAGAAGTCATTGAGCAGACTAAGGTGGCTTACTGTTGACTTTGGTCCTGTTCTGCAGCTGAGCCCTTCAGAAGATGAGGAGAACACCTACTTGTATGATCTGGTGGTGACTGTGGCCCACATTTTAGATCCTCGGACTGGTGGCAGTCTTGTGGCTCATATTAAGGTTGGGGAAACATATCACCAGCGGAAGGAGGTACAGTATAATTTAGGTCCAAACATGTCTTGAAACTGGCATATTTTAGTGTCAATAGAGTGGTAATATCAGGAGTAAAAGAGTTCATGTACTGTGTTGAAAAACTTAGAATTTTGCCTATGAAATATTTTATATGCTTCACTTTTCAAAACCAAACTTTTGTAACAAACATTCGTATTCAAGGATTGCTATCAGTATAACTGAAAACATATTTCTAGAATCCATACATTAATAAACAGTGCTTCCCTGGTATAGTTTTTCTTCAAATCAGTCTGTAAATGCAAGATAACTTTCCAAATGCTCAAATGTTTCTTCTCTTCTCCCCCCCCCCCCCCCCCCAACATAGAAATTATTGCTATCAAAAAATGTGGCCAGTGTTTATTTTTACGGATGAGTACCTCGATTATTTGAGTCAGTAAGGTCGCCTTCCTTTTCTGTCACAATTGTTTTTGCTGCTGGATGTTTTCTACACCTGTAATGAGAGTGGTCAGTTCTAGTCTGCTATAAGTGATGCTGTAATCTTGACTGCTGTACTATGTTTTGTTAGAGGAAAAAAAAAATCAAGTTTAAGAAATGTAAAGCCTCGTAATATTGTAAAATGCATCATTTTAGGATCTTTGGCAGAACATGAATTGACCTTGTTGCAGCAGGTCCCGAAACTCCTGTTCCCTGTCCTCACAAAACACTGGACAGTGGAAGTAATCTCAGCACCTTATCGTATGAGATTTCAATGAGCAGAGATTGGGGGTTTGCCAAGTGGCAGTTGCCAATTTTAAAATGTGTGAGAACCTTTCCATTTTTACAAGTCGTAGGCTGGTATTTGGCAAGGTTCTACCAGTGAACCACCAGCACTTTAGACCATAGATTTTCAAACTGGGTCCCTGGACTCAAGTTTGCACCACAGCATCACTGAGGGCATCAGATTTCTATATTTGTTGACTTACTCTTACTATTTCTGTTGCTGTATACTAATAAAAACATTCTCTGCAATGATGGCACTGTTTTCCTTTGGGTAGCTGACGCTGTTTTTTGGAATTAGGACAGGGGCGCCTGGGAATGTGTTGGTATTTGCAAGGGTTCCCCAATGCAGAAATGTTTGAAAACTGCTGGTTTAAGCCAGGGTTTAACATCTGTATCTCATGCAGTATTTTTATGTTTCAGGGTGTCACTCACAAACAGTGGTATCTGTTTAATGACTTTCTCATAGAACCAATTGACAAGGTAATAAATGATTAGTAACTCATTTTTATCTTTTTAATTATGGTGTTTTGAAACCATTATGCTGGAGGGAGAGTTCTGCTGTCCACTATTTGTAGCAACATTTGAAAGGCGTTCTTCATATGTGTATTTGTAATTTTGCCCTAAGTACCGATCAGAAATCTTTCACTATGGCTGGTTATGTAAATACAGGTTACTCAAAATGATTCTTTGCCAAAGTAATGGAATGCAGGTTTGTACCATGGGTTCATGTATAACAAGCTCCCAATGTTAGTTGGCTGATTGGAGGTGGGAGGGGAAAGGGATTGAGGTCCAAAATGCTAGCAGCTTCCCAGACGGGAAGGGTCATTCAGGTCATTGTTGGACATCACCTAGCAGAAGGTTACAGAGCAATATTGGCTAGAGGTCTGTTAAGCTAACCTCTAAGACCAGAGCACCAGCACCTACCAAAGGGGAATATAAGGAGTGGAGAATTCTTTTTTAAATGGAGACCAGTAAGAATGTTTTGAAAATTGTTGAGATTAAGGTTTATTTAAACATTTGCATTTATTTTTTGCAGTGTGAAGCTGTACAGTTTGATTTGAGTTGGAAGATTCCGTGTATTCTGTATTACGCTAGACGGAATTTGAATTCCAAGTACGATTTAACCAGTAGGTAACATTTAATTCATAAATTGCTGACTCGAGATGAATAGGGTGATCTGAAAGAAGCCAAAATCTATTCCACCCTCAACAGTTTGGGCAGTGCTTTGCATGCTGCAGTTAGGTGGTTGTCCCCTAGCAGTATATATGTAAATGTGAAATGAACAATTGACCTCCTGTCCAGTAGTCATATAAGAAGGAGATGCTCCATGATGGCTCAGTGGGTAATGGCAGTGTAATACTGAGCTATTCAGACCAGAAAGATCCCAGGTTTGATACCCTGTCTGTGCTGAGTTCGCTGATATCAACTAGGGCAGTGGAAGGGAATGCCACAATTGGCTTCAGCACCTCTGGGCTAGAAAGCTGGAAAATCACCCAGGGTCCCTGCTGCTGATCACTATCCATCCATGAAGAATGACTACTTGGATGAGGTAAAGGAGGGCTGTCGGCCCGTACGGAATTGTGCTCAGTGCCTTCAAGAGAGAAAACTGGTGTGTGTGGGGTGGGGGAGGAGAGAGCACAGAGACTTTATAGCTGCATGCTCTAAATTAAGGCTACACCACCATCTTAGTTTTTAAAGAGAAGCTTTTATGCTTAAAATGTATTTTTCAATAGTTTTAGGTGCAAACAAATTCCATTGATAACTGTGGGTAGTTGCTGCTGCATTATGGAGTAATCCAGTTCATAACAGTTTTTTAACTTTCTGGTGTTTCCTGCGATTTGTTGTTGGTAGGACAACATAACTAGCTCCTTGTGCTCTGTTTTTCCACAGCATCGTTGGCTCATTCAACTAGCCACAGAATAATACTTAAAACATAGATGTGTATAAGGCAGCCGGAATGTGCTGCATCAGGAGAAGCAATTTTTATTTTACTAATTGCTTAAAAATTTGGTGTTAGTTGGATTTCTCTGCCAACAGCAGGTTTTGAACACATTGGAGGATTTTGTTCGTAAACTATTTAAAAGGGACTGTTTTATTGATATTTTTTAAATGATTCTTGTACTGTCATCTTTTTCCCATCCTGACTTTCTTTTTGTTGATCCCTCCTTTATTTAATAATATTACATAGAATTTACAGCACAGAAACAGGCCATTCAGCCCAACAGGTCTATTCCGGTGACCTGTTAAAAGTAGGGGTTTAGTTTTTCTGTTAAAACAATCAAATTTGTTTATTCTCTCTGTGCCTAATTTAGTCCAGTTGGCTAGATATAGGTTCCGAAAAAATGGCTGCAGTACTCCAGCTCATTGGGCTTGCTCTGTATACTATGCAGTTTTGCCTTGTGACTTATCCTTGGTTATTTCTTTGTGTGTTTCCCATAATATCTTTTGAATGAAATGCACCAGTAAATAATTCTTATATTTTGCTAAACAATAAATATCTATTAAGTATGTCCCAACCACTTAAATCAGCAATATCATCATTTGAATGGTGTGCAGGATTTGCTGCTCTATTCTTGATGTGTGGAGTATGAGGCAGTTATTTTGTAAGTGGGCAGAATGCTGGGGCCCTAAACCTGGCTGATTCGGTGGCACTGCCATTTTTTTCATTCCTGCATCCAACTTGGGGATTTTTCCCATATGGGAGAGTTGAATTGTCAATATGTTCTAATCTCCAGTGCATACACTGACCAGCTAATTACATGTCCGCTTTATCAGTAACCTTGAAATTATTTTCCCCCTTTCAGTAAAGAATCCAATTGAAGCAAGTGTTTTGCTGGCAGAGGCGTCTCTTGCTAGAAAGCAGCGAAAGTGTCATGCAACTTTCATCCCACTAATGCTGAATGAAATGCCCCAGCCCAGTGATTTAGTGGGCTTGGATGCAGAGTTCGTCACACTGAATCAGGTACGGATGTTAAACATTTTGGCAAAGGAAGCCAGTTTTTCAAACCTTCCTGGGGAAAGTGTCTTTCTTTTAAGTGTACAATTAATAACATTGTGTAATACACCAATTTTACCCAGAATTTTCACCCAACAATTTTTTTTATTGACCAGTTATTTGCCTTCCCTCACCCCCCTTCTCCCCCTCCCCCCAAGTCCACAAGATGGGATAGTGTGGGCATTGGATTTTTCCAGTAACTATTGGTGACACCAATCTACAATTGGGGAGTTACAGGCTCGTATAACTAAATAATGTGGTCTTTGTGGAAATGTTATACTGGTTCAGAAGGGGTACGCTTCTTTGGGGTTAAGGCGCATTGTCTGAGTGGAGTACAGGGAGCTTTACTACACATATGACCTGGAACTGCTTGATGGGTGGAAAATATTCCACTTCTGAGCACTGAGATTCCTTGTTTTGGTGAGTACACATAATGTTCCCAAGTGAAGTTAAATCAGATTTAAAAAAATATTTTAAGACAATTCATATTAATCAAACTAGTGCAGATTATGTGTATAATTGAGAGTGTGACTCTTTTTTGAAAGAAAATTAAAAATACAATAATCCCCTCTTAGTATGTAAATTTTGTGGTCATCTCTGAATGCTGCCCAAACTTAGATGGCACTTTTTATTTGCTGATGTCATATGGTTCATTTTGTTGCTCACAGGAAGAGGCAGAGCTGCGCAGTGATGGAACAAAATCCACCATCAAACCTAGCCAAATGTCAGTGGCCAGAATCACATGTGTGCGAGGTCAGGGACCAAATGAGGGTGTTCCCTTCATTGACGATTACATCTCCACACAGGAGCAGGTAATGTGATGAGCAGTGGTGCTGCTGATTGCTGTCGAATTTGGGTGACCTCTGTCTTGCAGTTGATCAAGTATACAGTTTATATTACTAATGTAAATCATTATAGAGTACTCAACTCAGTCTATTGTGAGACATTTTGGGCTCGATTTTACCGTCGGGTTTCCTGTGGGTTTCCAGCGGGGGGGGCCCCGAAAATCCCGATATCCAGTCACGTGACCGGATTGCGCCACGATCCCGCCCACTTCCGGGTTCCCCGATGACGTGCGGGGCTGCGTGCGTGGCCCCCGCTGGTGGGAATCCCGCAGGCAATTAAAGCCAGCGGGATGCCACTTGAGGTTATTTATTTCGCTTGTTCAGGTCATTAACTGACCTGATTAAGGGACTGTGTGTGATTTTGGAGAAACATGGGACTGTTTCACACACTGGGGGAAACAGTCCTAGTTGAACTGGACGTGTTGCAGCCGTCAGCCTGTGGCAGCTGCAAAGGTCCATTTCACAGGTGGTGGGGGGAGACCCTCACCCATTGCAGGAGGCCGCTCTGTCACTTGGGACAAAGTGTGGCCTCCACCACCCCCCTCCGGACGGTCAAAGTCACCAACCTGCACACTCACCCCGGGGTCCGGAGACATGTGCCTACCTTGCGGACCCCCTCAGATGTACATATTGCGGATGGGGGCCGCCGTAGCTGCAGTCATGACCCCCTCGGAGGGCGAACAGCATCACCAGCCTCGCCATCCACGCCGTCCACCTCTGACACGTGGAGCTCCACAACAGAGTGCTGTGACATATCCACCTGTACAGCAGGAGGGCGGGCTACCGCAGAGAGAGACGTGTCGCAGAGGGCACTACCCTCGCCACAGGGTCCCCGGACCTCTCCGAGCAGCAGTGCACACGGAGGCGCAGATTCACTCGACATGTAGTCATGGAGATCTGCAGGCTCTTTCATGCCGAGCTGCTCCTGGCTTGCCCCAGCACCATCTGCTTACCTGTCGCTGCCAAAGTCACCACTGCCCTCCACAACTTCTCCTCCGCATCCTTCCAGGGTGCAGCCGGGTACACCGCCGATGTCTCTCAGTCGTCTGCGCGAAAGAGCCCTGCAAATACACCTGCACCTACTCTGCAGTAACACAGTGGGTGGCATCAGTGGTGGATCCTCATAGTGATACCCAGGAGCGGGCATTATTGGACACAACAGACAGGATTTGCGGAGACATGGCAGTGGTGGTGCCAATATAATGTGTGATGTTTGTTGCTCTGAAATTCAATATAGGTAACACCCATGGCAAACCCTCAGACACCCTTGTGCATCCCCTTCATGCTCACGACACGTTTGCCTTACGCTGCCTACTGCACATATGTGATGCATGCCCTGTGGCTGCAGCACAGGTGGTGGCAGGTTGAGTGAGGCTGGCTGTGAGGGAGATGCACGAGAGGGTGAGTATGGGATAGAGCCATGAGATTGTATGAGGATTGGGTTGCATGTTAGTGGCGGGTGAGTAGGTGCAGGTAGGATGAGGATGGGGTTTGAGTGGGTATGAGGGGTGATGTGACAGAGTAGTGTTGGCGGTGCCGAAGGAGATGTGGGGTGGGGGCAGTGTTGTGGCAGACGGAGTGTAGGGGAAAGACTTCGTGTTCTCACTGTGGCTGACCTACTGCGGTCATTGGAGCGCCTCCTGCACTGTATGCAGGTGGGCGATATGTTGGTGGCGCAGGTGACCCCCTCTGCCACCTCGAGCCAGGCCTTCTTGGTGGCAGAGGCAGGCCGCTTCCTCCCGCCCGCCGGGTGGAAGATCTCTGTTCCCCCCCCCCCCCCCCTCCTCCTCACCCCATCTGATGATACCTGGGGTGAGGCATCATTAAACTGGGAGCAGCCTTCCCCCTGGGCTGCTCCATGCAGTAATGTGTTCTATTGGTTGCAGCATCTGTCAGTGGAGGACTGCCCCTTTAACTAGAGAGCCTCCAGCTGACAGATCGTACTGCGCATGCGCAGCCCGCCCGACGCGCAGACCAGCAGCGCGGACCCCGGAGGAGCAGGTAATTGGATCCCATTAGTGGATTGCCTGCTACGATCGCGCGGGCAACCCACTAATTTCACCGGGCGCGGAGACCACGCACCCGAAACCCAACCCGCCGGAAACCCGCAGGCCTGCTAAAATCAGGCCCTTTATTCTCAGTTCATTCCTGGGTTTTAAGTCCTCTGTGCTGGTATTCATTTCTCTTGGCTAAGCAGAGGGGCACCAAATGGAGATCAGGCATCCTACCATAGCAGGAGGGGAAATCCTGCCAGCTCAGTGTGGCACCAATGTAGACCTGGCAGCAGATTGGCCACCCACCCTTGGTGGTGGTGGGGGGAAGAAAGTATTTCTTTTGTTGGTTAAATGTTATTTAGATTCTAACTGTTTGGGGTGAAAATTATCTTGTGTGCTTATTTCACAAGTTTGTCTTTTTGAAAAAACACTAGGTTGTGGACTACCTGACTCAGTATTCTGGAATCAAACCTGGGGACCTTGATGCCAAAATCTCATCCAAGCACCTAACCACCTTGAAGTCAACGTACCTGAAACTGAGATTCCTCATTGATGTTGGAGTGAAGTTTGTGGGACACGGGCTGCAGAAGGACTTCAGAGTCATCAATCTTATGGTAGGTTTCAAAAGTTCACTTAAACAGAATACTTTGGATAAACCACCTGTAATAACACGCTGTAGTTGTGGAGACTTGCACCGTCTCCCTCACTTCCTATCACATCAAATCTTGCCATGTTGGTAGCTGGTCTCCTGGTTGTCATGACCATCTTTATGGCACTTCCAAAGGGAGTCGGTGGTGATAAGAACAGAGGTTAAGTGAGGAAATGTTCGATTTCAATTCGATACAGGATATTTTGTCATGGATGCTTAATTAGGATAAGCCTGGATTTATTCCTGGGCTGGCGGGGGAAGCCTGAGAGGATGCATTTAAAAAAAAACACTAGAATCACAGCACAGAAACAGGCCACTCATCCCATCAGTCTGTACTGACATTTTTCTCTACAAACCACCTTAGTCTAATCCTGCTCTCTTGCTTTTTCCCCATATTCTCTTTTTCAAGCAACTGTCTCATTCCCTTTTTTTAAAAAAAAGTTATGGACTCTGCTTCAACAACTGTTTGGGGCAGAGAATTCCACATTCTAAGATTTCTTTTTGCTAACCTTTTTAATTCTTTTTGTGATCATAAAGTTGATGCTCCCTTATTACCATCTCGCTGACCTCTCGTTCAACTATACAATGAAGTTCGCTTGTACCATTGCTACATGGCAGGCAGTGATTCTATGTGGCGTTCATAATGTACAGTCTAACCATTGCCAGTCCTTTCCAAATTGCGGCAAAAGCAGAACAAAGGAAACCATTGATCCTTGATAAATTCTGTCTGATTTGCTGCAGTGTATCCACAGTTTTAAAAAAAAACTACAAATGCTGGAAAGACAGCAGGTCTTCCAGCACCAAAAAGAAAAAAGATACAGATATAAAAATAAGTGCTTAAAAATGTTAATTTAATATCTCCAAAAGTGACAACAGATTAGAGTCATATTTTCAGCAGCATTTTGTTTTCTTCTAAGGGAGACCCCCTCTGTGTCCCCATAGTTTTTCCCCATAAAGATCTTCAAATACTGGGAGAGTGCTAACTGGTGATTTTTAGGGGGAACCCAACTGAAGTCAATCGCAAATGTGGAAGTTAGATGGGTTTCAGTATGAGCTGCATTGTTTTTGATAGAAGATACACAATGGGACTCGTGATGTACCAAATACTAAATTGCATAACTTTGTTTTGTTTCTGACAAGACTGTATTTATTGCCCATTCCTAGTTGCCCTGAGGGCTTTAAGAGTCAACCACAGGTGTAGTCACATGCAGGCCAGACTGGGTAGGGGTGGCTGGTTCCCTTCCCTGGAGGACATTAGTGAACCAGATGGGTTTTTACAATAGTCTGGCAGCTTTCATGGTCATTTTCTGGTGCTGACGCACAAATTGCCAAATTTATTGAATTCAGTTTCACAACTTGCCATGGTGGGATTTGAAATCATGATCTCTGGTTGCTAGTCCAGTACCAGAACCACTAGGCTACCGTAACTCCAAGACTGGAGTTATTTAAGCTGGATTCAGTGGCTGTTTATTTTTTGATGAACCACCAAGTCTCTTTATTTCTCTTATTTATAGAACATGTCTGTTTTGAGGGGTATTTTCTCCCCTCTCCCTCTCCCTCTCCCTCTCCCTCTCTTGAAGGTGCTGACTCATGTTGGGATTCATATGAGAGTCTCGACCGTAAGTATTGGCAACCTAATTGACTGGTGGGCAAATTGGACAGAGAGGCTTGATCCCGACCTAGACTTCCAGCAGGGATCATTAAGTGATAGTTGGGAGCGGGAGCCTTGTCACTTAATCTTCGCTAGCACAGAGGTGCTGAGGATAACTGTAGTGCCCTTATCGCCATCCCAGCTGAGATTATTGAACTATCACACATTGCAGTGCATTTAGCAACTGAGCCATTATGATTTTTTTTTGGAAAAGGGGGCCTTTTTTTTTAAAAAAAGAAAAAAGGTGGAGAAAACATAATGGGGCCAATTTTCCAAGTGACTATTGCCAATGGGTGAGGTTCCCTGTTGGCAGCATCTACTTGGAAAATTAGCCCTAATGGTGTTATTCTGTGGGACTTAATATGGCAGGAAGCTGCTGTGTTCTGTGTGATAGAGTTGCTGTCTGTGATGTCCGTTCAGTGTGATACGGGCTGGCTGTGGTACACGTTGTAGAAACCAGCAGCCAAATTTGCATTAATATTGCAATGATCATAATCTTCAGAAATAAAAGCACTGGTGTGAGCAAAGATTAAAGAAACATAAGCAATATAAATTTCTGGCATGAGGGAAGATGGTTTAATAGATTGCTATCACTGGGTTATACATATGGCATCAGATCTACTGTGTGATTTCAGGAGTAAAAAGGGCAACTTTCACAAATATTCTACCACGTCTGTTCAGTGTGACGTAAATGTGCATGCTGCACAATCCCAAGGAAATGTTCAGTGAGTTGGTTTTTATAAATTTCAGTTTTGGACTAATGTATTTCTCTCCCCATTTCCATCTTCAGATTCCAAAGGAGCAGGTGATAGACACTGTGTATTTATTTCACATGCCTCGGAAGAGGATGATTTCGCTGCGTTTTCTTGCATGGTATTTTCTAGGTTTGTATTTGTTACAGTTTAAGATTTTTAACTTTTGTTAATGTCAGTCGATGTGTGTCATTCCAAACGCCCCCTGTAATCAGTCGCGGTTCACCACTTGCGGTGAGCTACGTTGATAACATTGCTGCCTGCATTGAGGTAGCTGAATCATGTGACATCATCAATTCTGCTATTGCATGAAGCACACATGGAACCATCTGTAGGAGAAAATGTACTCCCCAGTAGTTCAGCTGGGTAAGGCCATTGTTAGTAAGATTGCTGCCTGCTGAGCCCTGTTGACCTGGAAGGTCCCATCCCTGGTCTATGTTGAGTTAGCTGATCTCAGCTGGGGCAGCAATAGGGGCATCACAATTGGCCTTGGTGCACCTGGAATAGCTAGGGGGAAAGCAGCCAGGGTTCCTACTCCTGATCACTATCCAGCATCCTATCCTGGAAAGTGCACGTTGAGGGAGGACAGGATCAGGCTCGGCTGTGATGCTCTCCACAGTCAAATAGCCTGCTGATACTCGCCATTTAGGCTCATTTGAAAAATGACCACTTGGCTAAAGGGAACCGGTGCCAGGGCCCAGCAAGAAGTCAGTGCCTGCAGGAGAGGAGGGGAAAAATTTGGCAAGAAAATATATATAGTGAGGAGCTGGTAGTGAGGAAGTTCTGCAAAACCTTTATAAATCACTGGTTAGGCTTCAGCTGGAATATTGTGTCCAATTCTGGGCACCACACTTTAGGAAGGATGTCAAGGACGTGGAGAGGGTGCAGAAGAGATTTACTAGAATGGTTCCAGGGATGAGGGACTTCAGTTTTGTGGAGAGACTGGAGAAGCTGGGATTGTTCTCCTTCGAGCAGAGAAGGTTAAGGGGAGATTTGATAGAGGTGTTCAAAATTATGAACGGTTTTGATAGAGTAAATAAGGAGAAACTGTTTCCATTGGCAGGAGGGTCGGTAACCAGAGGACACAGATTTAAGATAATTGGCAAAAGAACCAGAGGGGAGATGAGAGAATTTTTTTTACACAGCGAGTTGTGATGATCTGGAATGCGCTACCTGAAAGGGTGGTGGAAGCAGATTCAATAGTAACTTTCAAAAGGGAATTGGATAAATGCTTGAAAAGGAAAAATTTGCAGGGCTATGGGGAAAGAGCAGGGGGGAGAGGCACTAATTGAATAGCTCTTTTAAAGAGCCGGCAGAGATACAATGGGCCGAATGGCCTCCTGTGCTGTAAGAGTCTATGATTCTATCTCTATTAATTATAGTTTCCCATCTCTGACATGAATTCTATCAAAGCTTGGGTTTTGATGCTGTTACACTCCATCTCGAAGTAGATTTATTTGTTTTCGTTTTCCTCTCTTCCATTTAAATCTGGAGAGACTCATTGACTTCTTGTACTGTTTCACTTCTCTGACAGAACTCAAAATTCAGGGTGAAACGCACGACAGTATAGAGGATGCTCGCACAGCGCTGCAGCTGTATCGCAAGTACCTGGAATTGACCAAGCACGGCATAGATGTGGATGAATTCCGGAAAATACTGAAAGGCCTTTACGAGAAAGGCAGAAAGATGGACTGGAAAGTACCAGAGCCTGAGGGAGAGGTGCAGAATAGTCCCAAAAGTAAAGTACCTTTTTTATTTCCTTTTTTGTTGTGACGGCATTTCATTGCTTAAAGTTAACATGTAAAATTTTATCCTTATCAAAAAATTGCTGTATTGTACCGAACTGCAGCCTTGAAAGGTGGATTCCTTTTAAAATCAGACCATTAGGGAACTGGATGTACACTGGCCTTCACCTCCAGCCCAGATGGATGAGATGAAAACCTCTGTCTGCTGGTTGTTACAATCCTACATGAAGTGAATTTGGTAGTCTGAATCCAGTTCCCGGCTGGCAGAGGCCCACAGCACAAAACTGTCCGTAATTCAGCACTAATTGGCAATCTCACTGAGTCTACAAGATGGTTGGTGTGAGAAATGGAAAAATGTCATGTTGGTACAGTAGGGGGTGCTTTTCTGAGGTTGAGGGACTTTTATTCTGTGTTTAATCATGCTATACCTGGCCCCAAATGCTCCATGGCTTTGCCTTACTCCATCTCTGCTCCTCTGACACCAGCCTACTCCTCATCCTCCGTTCCATTATCAACGGCTGCTCTGTCAGCTGTCCTGCCCTTGCCCTCTGAGAGTCTCTCCCTAAATCCCTCTATCTTGCCATGTTCCTCTTAGCTTTCAAAAGCCCCCCTAAAAACTCTTCTCTTTGCTTTCCTTTTTTGCTTTACTCTTTTTTTTCTCCTCCCTGTTTGGCGTCCACTTTTTCCATCCTTTGTAAAAACCCTTCAAGGCGTCTTTCTGTATGCTAGAGAAATGTACATTGTTAATGCTGACACTGCATGCACAGAATGGAAAATGTTCCCTTTCCCAGCACTAACATCCCTCACCTTGATGAGCAAAAAAATGAAACTATTCAAACTTGATCTTAATTTGAATAACCATTTTGTTTGAGCAGTAAGTGCTGTTAACCTCACCCTCAAGATGTTTCCAAGCCCAACAGTTTAACTAAACGGCAAAGAATTTCTGTAGTTGCAGATGCACGCCTGGGTTCATCATATCTGCTGAGATGAATCCATCCATCTTGCACTGTAACTGTTTTGAGCTAGTTCCCTCAACAAGACCAAGAGTACTCATTGAATATAAATATTCCAAAGGTTTTTTTTAAAAGTATTATGATACTGAGGAGCTCTCCTTTTAATCCTTACCCGTGTGTAAATCTGTGTTCTATACTTTCAACAAAAAGCTCATGGTAAATACAAGCTGCACAATGGGCAATCTGTAGGTTCTGAAGATAAGCCAAGAATATCAGCCCATGTCACTCTCAGGTTCCACACGTGATTCATTCCTTATTAAACAATCGTATCAAACTTGTACATTACTTTTTGTTCATTAAGGAACTCATTCCACCCCTTACTCTGTCTCTTCCCCCCCCCCCCCCCCCAATCAAAGAAAAGCATAAGCTTGAAGCAAAACACTTCAAGGTTTGATAATGTGCTGATTGAGGCATTTATTGCCCTGGCTGTAGTTCATACTGGCCATAAACCACCTAGAGTGACCTTTCATAGTTCCTATTTTGTGTAGTTAGTAAAGGTTATTAACTGTGTCGAATGTTCCATAAATTAAGAATATAGAATTTTGCAGAAACTTTGATAGGTTGTTCACAAACAATGCAATTTACATTTGGCCATTGAGGCTGATTGCAAGCATAGTGATGTCATGGGTTGTCATGTGATTAACAGCTAGCTTTACAGAGATGGTCGTTCTCTTGTGTGAGTCAGAAGGTTGTGGGTTCAAGCCCTGCTCCAGGACTCAAGCTCTCCCAGTGTCCTAGCCAACATTCTTCCAATCCCCTTACCTGGTTATTCATCTTATTTGTTGTTTATGGGACCTTGCGGTGCGCAAATCGGCTGCTGCATTTGCCTGCACAACAATGACCGCACTTCAAAAGAAATCTATTGGCTGTGAAGTGCTATGGGACGCCCTGAGGATGTGAAAAGGCGCTATGTAAATGCAAGTTCACTCATTCTTTGGTTAAGCATCTTTTGTTTCCAAAACGTAAACTAAGTTTTTAAAACCATCCTGTTTCCATTTCTGAAGTACCCCCATGCCAGCACCGTATTCAGCTGAAAGGATTGGCTTCCTGGCTTACACCAACGTTACTGTGTGGCCACTCCACACAGGTGTGTAGGAATGCTTGGAGTGATTCCCTCACTTCCTGCGGGAAAGCAGCTGGCCTGTTCTCCAGGCCTCAAAGTTGTAATGTGATTCAGATTAGGAATGCTACATGCAATGAATCACTGGTTAATATACATCTGAATCTGGCTTTGAATCCACCTAGGACTGATGGAATGAGAATCTCCATTGTGATAGCTGCAGTGAAATGAGTTTGGGCCGTCTCAACTTGCCTTCTTGCAGGTCCACAGGACAGAACTAGCCATAGTTGGAACTTAAATTGCCAGTCCTACCCAGAGAGAGACACCGGTGGCTGGTATGGGCAATGGAGATTTCACATTGGTGCATTTTTGGCGCAAAGTAGAGGGAGCTCTACCCTGCTTAATGCTGTCTGGGTATAAAAAGTGGAAACATGTTCCATTCCCCAGTATATCTCTCACCCTGATGAGCGCAAAACATTGCAATCAGCTTTACACGTTTCTCATTAACTACAGTGAGTTGATGAGGGTTAATCTTGATGGTTTTTTTAATGCAGCTTCTACACTTTCAAGCTTCTCTCTTTTTTCTTAAATTAGGCACCCAATTTTCCCACCTCTGATGGGTTTATAATGTGAAGAAACATGAATGAACTATCTAATCTAATGAGGAGCGAATCCTGCAGCATTTGAGGGGGAAAAACAATTTGTATTTTTAACAGATTCCGGAAGAAATCTGTTTCTAAATGGAGACTGCATGGAGTGGTGCTTGACCTGTCGCAGTATTAAATTATACCACCAAAGAAAACTGATCTGACTGGATGAAGAATGGGAAGGAAAGTCAGATTGTTTGGGGGAGAAAAAGAACAATAACAAGTCACTTGTAGTAAAATGGAAACAGAGAAGTGTTGTGATATTAAAAACAGAAAATGCTGGAAACACTCAGCAGGTCAGGCAACATCTGTGGAGAGAGAAACAGATTTAACGTCTCAGGTCGATCACTGTTGTGATTGCGCTCGTCACTGTTGAGGAACTCCAAGGCTCCCAGATCTCCAGAGGCTTCTTGACAAACGTTACGTGCTTTTTAAAAAATTCATGTTTTTCCCTCAGTTTTCTTAAGCCCTTTCCTTCACTGTCTTGCTCTCTCTCCTTTAAAAACTAATGCGCCCCCGCCCCTCCCAGAGCTGTGCTCATAGGACAGAATAACTTCTCTCTGAAGATGAAGGCAGAATGCTTGATCCAGAAAGCCCAGACGCGGTTGGCAGACTTCGAGGTTTTGGCTGCTCTGAGATTGAATGAAAATCTTTAAAATGCCCGTGTCGTCCAGTATTTGCCTGTTGCAGGAAAAAAAGTGGAGAAAATACATAGGGTTTATAAACACGATGATGGTAACATTGTCATGCATTGCCATCAGATTTCACACACATCTATTATTATTCAGTAAAATCATTGCTTTGCAAGAAATGGTGGCCTTCCCTAGTGTAGAGATCGTGTTTGAAATACTGTCATGTTGAATGAGGTATACCACATTGATTTTAACAGTTCAACCAAATCTTTTAGATTGTTTTATTAAACAATCAGGATATGGGAATGATGTCATGATGATACCCTCACCATGGTAACAGTCCACGCTATTCCGAGATTGTATTTATGGCCTCCTTTTACTCTTTTGCCCCCCTCCCAGATAGCCAGCACAATGATGTAGGGTCTTCAGCCGCCACACTGCCGAGGTTCCCGAACTTTCAGGCCTTTTAAAATTATAAATGGGGCCTTTTTGAGCTTACAAATAATCTCCAAATGGCTAACAATCTTTATTACAGTATTTTACATATACCTGTACATATAGTGCGAGACCCTATCAATATTCGGCATTGTTACATATGTACCTGCATTGGAAGGAAACACATTTGCAGTTCCTATCATTATAAAATTGGAAGCTCTTTTTAAAAGTTCAGTTGAAAAACTCTGGTCTACCTTTGTTTTCTGAAGATAATAAAAAAACTTTATTTTTTAAAGAAATTCCTGGTCTGGCTCTTTATTTCTTTATTAATGTTAGTTTTTCATAATTCTACATCCTGCTGTAAGTAAAAACATTTACCGTGATTGAGCCAAGGGTGCACTTGCAGGGAAAAATCGAGGTTTCCAATCTGTTATTTGACCTGTCTGGCCCAGTTCATGTATCTATTGAAAATAAATAACTGGACTATTCAAAAAAAAAAGTGAATGCAAACAAGTGTGCACATAAACTGCCGTCGGTGTCTGGAATCGGGATTCTTATCTTGGGAATGCAAACTGCTTTTGAGAGTAGGAATTGGTAAAATATTTGACAAGGTTATGGAATTGTGTGCAATACTAAACCTGAAAATTGTTCATCAAGAAAACATTGACACTAAATATGTATGGGATTTGATGTAAACGTAAGTATCTTAAAATAGGCATACTCCTTTCAACTGCGAGGCTCCTGCATCAAAACATAATCTTTGTAAATCAAAAGGTGCAAAAATAACCAGTAAATGTATAAGTATTGATAACATAGGCAGCCCATACTTGCGCACTTCACTGGATTGGGGAGGTGCCTAGTGGAAGCCAGGCACTTTTGTAAGAAGAAAACAAAAATACGCCGCCTGCTGCTCTTGCATATCTTGTAATGTTTACAGAGTGGCATGATACTGACAAGGCCATATTTATTGCCCGTCTCTTGTTGCCGTGAGAAGGTGACGGTGGGTCTTCTCCCTGAACCGCTGTAGTCAATGTGGTGATGTTGCTCCCACAATTGTGCTAGGTAGGGAATTCCAGGATATTGATCCAGCAACGACTTTAAAACTCACTTCTTACACTTTGAAACATGCTGCAGTTTCAAACTGGCCTAACTTCTCTGCTGGTCAGCATAATCTTAAAACTAGAACTTTTTTGAAGTTCACCTGAAGTGCTCGCCCAGGAAACTCTCCTTCGGGTAAGCGTGTTTCCCGCAGAAATACAATCCAAATCCCTTTGAAGTTGAATTCCAAAGTTCTGCATTTCCTTTATGCATATTAAATGTATAGCCAACCTTTGACAAAGGCATATCATGCTCATGATATATTGTGAAATCTGTGGCCATTTAACCTAATTAGAACATTGGACTTCATATACTTTCCCTAACAAATCGCAGCTTGTGAAGGCTACTGCAGCCAGCATGTCTGGTCCCTGAGCTTGTGGTTCTATCTTCGAGAAATACCCTGTGTGCTCCAGGCTTGTTAACCCTCGCATGCTGCAACACAAGTTAAAAATTCAACACTGAGAAAAAAAAATGTTTTTGTGACAGAGCAGTATGCAATTTTTGGATGGACTTGCGTTTTAAAGAGTTAAGTGTTGATGAGGGGAGAAGGAAGTGTTCGACACAAAAGCAGAAATTGATCTCTTTAGAGGTAGCTTTGGCCATGGTATTTGGAAGTGCTGCCTGAATTCCTTGTCTTGTTTCAGTACGCCTATTCAAACACATGGAAAATGCCAAAAGTACCTAATTCTTAAAATAGCCTGATAAGAGAGTAAGGGCAAAACTCATGATTCTTTCAATTTATTGCACAGAAAGCAGCACATGATGTTGCACATACTGCAAACATTGCTTAGTTTAGAGATGTTTTCACTGCTCGCAGCATGAAACCTTCCCGTCACAATTTCAGCATTTTGGGTGCGGTTCTTTCCAGAGTGTCGCTGTTATTCTTCCATTGCATTTAGTGCTCTCTTGCTCTCAGTTCCTCATTTAACTGGGTGGTAGTGTGCCAGTTGGGTATGTGGTACTCTATATGTATGGCCAAGCCAGCACTAATGTCTTCTTCTCCACCCAATTATTAAAATGTTGCTGCTTTATGATGAGTTGCTGCCACTCCACTCCCAGGATTTGCATTAGGCATCTTTTAGCAGTCGTACTTTTTCTTTCTCCTGCCACCTATCCCGTTCCACCAGTGCACTGAGATTATGTCGCTATTGTACAGATCATCATTTTTTTCTGTTGGACCCAGATGAGGTGACTCAAAGCAGCTATGGTTTTACCTGGTCTGTTGATTTCATTCAGTAAGTCTCTTGTAAGATTATGGTGTTGACTTACTGCCTGCTAATTTGTCAATGAGTTTCTCTCGCTCCTGGTTTAAGCTTGACCATTACTTTCCAGTTCTTCAAATATCATTAGTTGGCTATCATGGCCTAGGTCTTCATATCCATTTTGTCAGTTATTCATGCAGTTAAATTCATGAGGTTGCACATATGTAAATATATGTGACATCTTCACACTTGGATGCTTTTTGAACGATTTCCACATCATTCTCCATTAACTTGTTTCATAGAGGAATTTTCACATTTTTGTTGTGTTTGCAGAATTTTGTGAATTGATGGATGTCCTACAGTTCCTTCATTCTTTTGTTCTTTAGCAGGAGTTTTATACTCTGATCTGCAAGTTGTGATCTTCCCCCATTCTCATACTGCATTCAAAGCTCCATCCACAGACCAGGCTTTAGTTCTTTGACAGGCAGTCAGGAGTGTAGATTGTGCTCACACAGCAAAGGAAACGTCAACATTAAACACACTTTATCAAGTTATGATTGGAGTAGAGGACGTTTCTCCCTCGTGACTTATAAACCGCCTCTAAATTGCTTTCCCCCTGCAGCTGACCAGTCTAGAATAGGTGCATGGAGGGTTTTTTAAAAAACTAAGAGCATGATGTGAATCATGATCAGATGAGACCAACATTGGGTTTTAAATGGTTGATTGTAGATGAGTGCCACAATTTTGGGATTCTGGGAAAGAATGAGTAGGACATGTGAGGATACAGAGAGAAGGAGACTTATACTCAGAATAAGGAAGACAAGCAAAAGCTGAATAATTGTTTTGTATCTGTTATCCATCTCATTAGTTGATAACCCTGTCCGTTAAACATATTGGACCAATGTATATGACATCAAACATTTATTATTTAAGTAAAGGATTTACATTACTGGAGGAGTTAGAGAAAAAAAAGTTGGTATGCTAGATTTTAAAATTGTATGATGGAATAGAATTGACCCCAAATCATTATGAATTGTTCAGATAAGTGACATGCCTGTGCTTTTAATTCCCAAATTTCCATAACCATGTTGTATAGAGTTTCACCTTAAGCTGTGGCAGTCCACCTCTTATTTAAAGAAATCCAGGGATTTACAGCAATGCTAAAATATTACAAGATGTGGAGATGCCGGTGATGGACTGGGGTGGACAAATGTAAGGAATCTTACAACACCAGGTTATAGTCCAACAGTTTTATTTGAAAATCACAAGCTTTCGGAGGCTTTCTCCTTCGTCAGGTGAGTGTCGAGATTCATTGAAAATGACCGCATATATAGTCATAGAACAATGCCTGGTGATTACAGATAATCTTTCCAACTGCCCGTTATCAAGGCCATCAAATAAATTGAATAGTGTTCAGACAGAGAAACCTTAGATACCAGACAACTGAATATACAAACGGCCAGAACCAAAGACAGAGAGGGAGGGAGAGAGAGAGAGAGAAACATCCGAAAGGAAGAGAAAGAGAGAATGACCAGTTGTATTAAAAACAGATAACTTTTTTTTCCCCCCTGGTGGGGTTACGTGTTGCGCGACATGAACCCAAGATCCCGGTTGAGGCCGTCCTCATGGGTGCGGAACTTGGCTATCAATTTCTGCTCGACGATTTTGCGTTGTCGTGTGTCTCGAAGGCCGCCTTGGAGAACGCTTACCCGAAGATCGATGGCTGAATGTCCTTGACTGCTGACGTGTTCCCCGACTGGGAGGGAACCCTCCTGTCTGCGATTGTTGCGCGGTGTCCGTTCATCCGTTGTCGCAGTGTCTGCGTGGTCTCGCCAATGTACCATGCTCCGGAGCATCCTTTCCTGCAACGTATGAGGTAGACAACGTTGGCCGAGTCACAGGAGTATGAACCATGCACCTGGTGGGTGGTGTCCTCTCGTGTGATGGTGGTATCTGTGTCGATGATCTGGCACGTCTTGCAGAGGTTGCCGTGGCAGGGTTGTGTGGTGTCGTGGACACTGTTCTCCTGAAAGCTGGGTAATTTGCTGCGAACGATGGTCTGTTTGAGGTTGGGTGGCTGTTTGAAGGCGAGTAGTGGAGGCAGGGGGATGGCCTCATCGATGACATGTTGAAGGCTGCGGAGAACATGGCGCTGTTTCTCCGCTCCGGGGAAGTACTGGACGACGAAGGGTACTCTGTTGGTTGCGTCCCGTGTTTGTCTTCTGAGGAGGTCTATGCAATTTTTCGCTGTGGCCCGTCGGAACTGTCGATCGACGAGTCGAGCGTCATATCCCGTTCTTATGAGGGCGTCTTTCAGCGTCTTTAGGTGTCCATCGCGTTCCTCCTCGTCTGAGCAGACCCTGTGTATTCGCAGGGCCTGTCCATAGGGGATGGCCTCTTTGACGTGGTTAGGGTGGAAGCTGGAAAAGTGGAGCATAGTGAGGTTGTCCGTGGGCTTGCGGTAGAGTGAGGTGCTGAGGTGCCTGTCTTTGATGGAGATTCGTGTGTCCAAGAAAGAAACCGATTCTGAGGAGTAGTCCATGCTGAGTTTGATGGTGGGATGGAGCTTGTTGATGTTATTGTGTAGTCTCTTCAGTGATTCTTCGCCGTGGGTCCATAGGAAGAAAATGTCGTCGATGTATCTGGTGTATAGCGTTGGTTGGAGGTCCTGTGCAGTGAAGAAGTCCTGCTCGAACTTGTGCATGAAAATGTTGGCGTATTGGGGTGCGAATTTGGTCCCCATGGCTGTTCCATGTGTTTGGGTAAAGAACTGGTTGTCGAAGGTGAAGACATTGTGATCCAGGATGAAGCGGATGAGTTGTAGGATGGCGTCTGGAGATTGGCTGTTGTTGGACACTGCGACAACGGATGAACGGACAAAGCGCAACAATCGCCAGACAGGAGGGTTCCCTCCCAGTCGGGGAACACTTCAGCAGTCAAGGACATTCAGCCACCGATCTTCGGGTAAGCGTTCTCCAAGGCGGCCTTCGAGACACACAACGCAAAATCGTCTAGCAGAAATTGATAGCCAAGTTCCGCACCCATGAGGACGGCCTCAACCGGGATCTTGGGTTCATGTCACGCTACACGTAACCCCACCAGGGGGAAAAAAAAATTATCTGTTTTTAATACAACTGGCCATTCTCTCTCTTTCTCTTCCTTTCGGATGTTTCTCTCTCTCTCCCCCTCCCTCCCTCCCTGTCTGTCTTTGGTTCTGGCCGTTTGTATATTCAGTTGTCTGGTATCTAAGGTTTCTCTGTCTGAACACTATTCAATTCATTTGATGGCCTTGATAACGGGCAGTTGGAAAGATTATCTGTAATCACCAGGCATTGTTCTATGACTATATATGCGGTAATTTTCAATGAATCTCGACACTCACCTGACTAAGGAGAAAGCCTCCGAAAGCTTGTGATTTTCAAATAAAACTGTCAAAATATTACAAAACCTTCTTTGCCCTTTTTAAAGAGATCAAATTATCACAAAAGTCCACCATGAACTGGTTTTTCCTGCTTTGAAGGGCCACTTGTGAAATATTGCCAAAACCAATATATAGCCCCACAAAATCTTTTTCCGTAGTAATAGTATGACCATTGATGTGACACAACATGTAGTAACTGTTTAAGCTGCATTGAGGCCAGACCTTCTGCGAGTTCATTGAAAATATCAGTTCAGAATCCTGGAAAATGCACAACACAATTTTCTGTCTGAAAATCCAGCTAAAGAATGCCACTGGATGGGGTCTCCTTTCTGCTTGTTTCTCTTCCCCCTCCCCCCCTTCTTTGAGACCCTGCATTTTTCATAGGTGGCAAAAATACCAGAGTCTAGCTCCTCCAGTGGTCCCTCTCCTGCTCCATTGCAACCTATCTAGTCTCCCTCAGTCTCTATATTTTATCAATACCACTATGGTCATAGCTGCTTGGAACGTTCTTCTCTTGTTCCTTTGTTCTACACCGGCTTCCTGTTCCACATAGCCTCGCTGTGTTGAAATGAAGACATGACATTCTCTCCTAATTCTTCTTTCCCAAGCCATTATGGAACTCTTTTTTTCCCCCTTCCCCCAATCTTAAGGCTTTTTAAACCTAAACGTGGTGTCCCCTAATAAATCTCCCTTTCTCTACTCTCTTCAATCTTGGGGTCTTGAGCCTTCACCTCGGTTTCTCAATTTAAACCACTTGTAGTGTACATAAAAAAAAAATCTGAAAATAATAATAGGTGCTAATAATGAAGACAGGATAGTTTTTATTATATCTAATGTTTAATTTCATGAAAAATGGCAATACTGTAGTTAAACCTGTTTTGTTTGATACATTATCTAAAACAGTTTATTTAAAAAGTCAGTTTAACATCAAAACCAATATTTGGCCCCACAAAATCTTTTTCTGCAGTAACAAACAAACCTCACAACTAATCCTGAATTTTTTGGCCGCATTACTTGGGCTCCATTTCAGAGTTTTGTCATAGCGTGTGACAACACACGCAGAAATGTCATTTTAACCGCTGATTGTTTAACCACTTCAAGTCAGTGCCAAAGATTGGATTGTTGAGAATTAAGATAGCCCCCATCCCATAAACTAAAGCAGGGGCACTACAATTGGCTTCACTGCCGTTGGGTTAGGGAAAAGAAGCAAAATTAGCTGGGGTCCAACTCCTGACCACTATTTAGTGTTTTTTCCCCACTAGAATGTGTGTGAATCTGCTGTGATCTCAGTCAAAAACTGCCAACACTCACAGTCTAGTCTCACTCACACACAGCCTCTTGGGCAAAGTACCAGAGGGCTGACAGTGTTTGTAGAACCACACCCCAGGAATCAATGCCTTCAGGAGAAGGGGAGAAAATTAGAAACCAAAATATATATATTTTTTAAAAAGTGAATTCATGGTATATGCATATAGTTGTTGCATTGTTGATATATGGGCAAGTCATTAACTCTTTTGGCCAAGCATAACTGCTTTGACAGACCTACAGGCTAAAAGGGAGCATTTTTGATTCACTGCAATGAGTAAAACCAGTAGTGGCCAGAGTTTTACTTCCCTTCAGAACTTTTCATTGTTCTGTGGCTGAGCTGCTGCTTTGAAAAAGTATATACGATAAATAATTGTTAACTATTTAAAAATAGCAAGAAACTCATTAACATTTTTTTCCTTGACCAAGTTTTTTTTAATAAAAATGATGGATCAAGGAAACAGTTCACACCTGATTTACTGTATTTTTGGTGTGCTCCAAAACAATCTGTATATCAAAATCTATTTCATTACATTTTTTTTTTAAAAAGGGGTAGGGACGGTCCAATGAGTTTTTTTTAATAAAGGCACTTAAATTGAGAGACAAATTCCCTCTTAGTTGTAATGTGAAGTAAAATGCCATCTTAAGTGCCTACAGTTAAACCAAGAGTGCATTAATAATGGCCTCTAAGTGCTGTTGGGACCTGTAAGCTACAAGACCACCTGTGTTGGCCCATTTCTCAGTTTCTTTTGCCCCTTCATCTGGCTTGTTGTACTGCAACTCTGGAAAGCCACCAGGGCCTCCATCCTTTAGCTCAGTCAGAGCTTTGGTGAGGTTCACAATCCCCCCTCCTAAGGATTTCAAGATGGCATGAGGGGCACAGGTATCCCATTTAAATGTGGTGTCTTCTGTGAAGACATAGGCATCTGCTAAACCAAGGATAGTGCACAAGCTCTTGTATCCTGCCCCAGAAGCATAGTACATTCTTTCACCACAGAGAGGAGCTAATGCTTTCTTTATGTCTTCCTTTTCACTTGAACTCATAACAGTTGAGAGTTGGTTGTGGTGTGTAGGAATCTGCTTTGGTACAGAGTGGATATTGATGTCCTTGTAGGAAATACCCCAGTAATATTTCCCCCGCCACCTACAAAAATAAATCCGTATTAGAGGAATAGTTTCACACATTAACATATCTAATGAGAGTTTTTTTGCTTTAAGAGATGGCCTCATCACCCCTAGGATCTTGCTTCCATCAAATGGCCTTGAAACTGGTTTGAGTGTCAACTAATTATGATCTGGAGATGGACTGAAGCAGACTGGTGGTCTTCTACAACATGGAAAATGAGGAGTATTCCATTCGAAGAGACCAAGTAGCTGCACTAAAAGAAAGGGACTGATGTCTCTTGTTGGTGCTGGTTTTGATATGTTCCTCTCAACACCTATTTGTACAGGGTGCAGTATTTAGATTGGGCTCTCACTAATCAAAATACTATTCTATTGGCCATGTTGATGTGGTACAACTGACACCCTTTGGGTCTAATACTGAAAACCAACGTACCTTAAATTGGGGTCCACTTCATTAAATGGTAAGTTGATGACTCCCATTATTGGCTGCCCTGAATTTCTGTCAAAGACGCCGATAAGTACAGCAGCAGATTTCAGACCATATGTGTGGATGCCATCTTTGAATTTCTCTTCAAGTTGCCCTTTGATGTACTGATTGGTTGAATCTGTAAACAGAAATTCTGCAGTTTTATATATATATATATACATACATACATACACTTCAGCAGAAACCTCAAGTATGATGAAGTGGTCACTTTTTTTAAAATACAAAAAGGCAATGTCTATTCAGTCAGTCCAACTTCATTTAGTTCTTTGAAATATGCGGTACCAGTAAATCTCAGCCAGTTGTACCTTTTTTCTTGCTTTTACTTTCTCCCATTGAAATCCCAACTAGGATGTTGGCGTTCCCATCCCACCCTCAAGAAAGATTTTTACTTGACCTTCCTCCAGAGGGAGTATTTTCCAGTCAGAAAAGGAGGGAGGCGTGAAAGGGGGAGTCTCTTTCTGCAATGCTTGAGTGGGCGCCTCCTAGACAATCAACTATTTGATTTATCTTACCCTACTCTTACCCAATCTTGGTGCTGTCCTTCACTATGGGCCTAGGTCTTCTTCTAGGTTTCTCAGTTATAAAACAGAATGGGAACGCTGCATTGACTGTGTTCATGGAGATTCCACAAGATCGAAGACCCCACCTGAAACCATGATGCACAGGGCTAAATTAGGGTGGGGAGAATTTATTGTGTAAAAGGGTTAAAGGTTTCACTTACCAATAGGATCAACCCATATCCCAATGGTGTCAATAGGGATGTCTATTGTTAGTTTTTGTAAGTCTGGACCATTAATGTGGACATCTTCATGGATAGACTTGGCCAGAAGGCCAGCAGCTTTCAGATTCCCATCTAGCACTTCACTCAGCAACTCGGCTGTCTCTTGCTCTGTTTTGCAGACTTTCACAGTAATGGTTTTACCTGTAACAGGAATAAGAGAACAGGTAGAATCTTGCTGGATATGGGCTCACCAGGGTTGTCAGAATACAAGTGGTGATCTCAATTCAAAAACATTGGAACAGTCCAGGTGTGCCAGCCTTTTTCATTCTTGTACTGACTGTATATTTTAGTTGGAGATAAACAAAGGCACATACATAAGTTCCATTCAAAAAGGAGCACAGTATGATTAAAACAAAGCAACTACATACTTTAAGAGTCCAAGTGAGTCTTGTCTATAACATCAAGATTGTGTCCTTTTCTTGTGATCTGATATTTGTAGAGTCACTAGAGTGAAACTAGTTTTCTTCTTGGAGAGGGCCTGCTAGCACCACTTCGATGCTTTTACTTAGACATTTGGTTCAGACCTGATTCTCAGGAGAGTGACCGCCATGTCCACCAGCTCCCAAAACAGAAACCCATTGTTTCGTGCATGCAGAGGTGCTATCAGCAGACACTGAGCTTTGAGCACTGTGTGTGCATGACTGTTTTAAACTCAAAACCAATCTGATGGGGAGGCAGTCTTATGCGTCACAGTGCTTCTATTGTGACTCACTATTGTCGACGTAATGTGGTTTACCTTTGAATGTTAAGAATTTGGGAATTTTTAAATCCCATTATGGATGCAGAGGGGCAAGTACATTAACCTCCAGTCGTCACACCAATATGCGATCAAAGGACCACTGTGACGTAGGGGCCGGAACTGATTTATACTATGCTGATAATAGTATTGCATTGGCAGAGATGCCTTGAGGAAAGATGAGTCAACAAACAATTTTAAGGCTAATCCTGCCCAAATTGCTTCAAATTCCTTCTAGCAATCTGGCTCAACAGCATCATAATAAATCAGTGACCCTAGCTACATGAATTTGATACTTGTGGTTCATTCTTTCCCCCCCTTTGATCCTAGTTGGCAAAACTGGGTAATTCATTATTACGGGGTGATTACATGCAGCTGATTATGGTTTTGAAATTGATGAACCAACCAATTCAGAAAATTCTTGACATTTGGTGTGCACATAAATCCTAAGAGCTAATGTTTGGCAACATCTGATTATGAGTTTGTCGACATCAAGCGATCTGAAACACTAGTATGACTGGTTTTAGTATTTGTTGCTAAATGCTGGTTTGGCAGATT
Organism: Heptranchias perlo; assembly: GCF_035084215.1. NCBI lineage: Eukaryota > Metazoa > Chordata > Chondrichthyes > Hexanchiformes > Hexanchidae > Heptranchias > Heptranchias perlo. Next base: position 2,779,239 of record NC_090370.1, on the reverse strand, counting down.
ATATACAGAATAATTCACCCCCTGCAATCACATCACATTGTCCAGCAAATTAGTTGTTAAAGGGAAAAGCAGATTTGTTGCAACAAGAATATGTAAACATAGAAAATATGAGCAAGAGTAGGCCATTCGGCCCTTCGGGCCTGCTCCGCCATTCAAAATGATAATGGCGGATTGTCTAACTCAGTACCCTGTTCCCGCTTTTTCCCCCATATCCCTTGATCCCTTTAGCATCAAGAAATATATCTATCTCCTTCTTGAATACATCTAATGACTTGGCCTCCACTGCCTCCTGTGGTAGAGAATTCCACAGGTTCACCACCCTCTGAGTGAAGAAATTTCTCCACATCTCGGTTCTAAATAGCATACCCCGTATCCTGAGACTGTGACCCCTGGTTCTGGACTCCCCAGCCATCGGGAACATCCTCCCTGCATCTAGTCTGTCTAGTCCTGTTAGAATTTTATATGTTTTGATGAGATCACCTCTCATTCTTCTAAACTCTAGTGAATATAGGCCTAGTCCACCCAATCTCTCCTCATACGTCAGTCCTGCCATCCCAGGGATCAGTCTGGTAAACCTTTGTTGCACTCCCTCCATGGCAAGGACACCTTTCCTCAGATAAGGTAGACCAAAACTGCACACAATACTCCAGATGTGGTCTCACCAAGGCCCCGTACAACTGCAGTAAGACATCCCTCCTCCTGTACTCAAATCCTCTTGCAATGAAGGCCAACATACCATTCGCCTTCCTAACTGCTTGCTGCACCTGAATGCTCGCTTTCAGCGACTGGTGTACAAGGACACCCAGGTCTCGTTGCACCTCCCCTTTTCCCAATTTATCACCATTCAAATAATAATCTGCCTTTCTGGTTTTACAACCAAAGTGGATAACCTCACATTTATCCACGTTATACTGCATCTGCCATGTTCTTGGCCACTCACTCAACTTGTCTAAATCACATTGGAGCCTCTTTGCATCCTCCTCACAGCTCACATTCCACCCCAGCTTTGTGTCGTCTGCAAACTTGGAAATGTTACATTTAGTTTCCTCATCCAAATCATTGATATATATTGTGACTAGCTGGGGCCCAAGCACTGATCCCTGTGGTACCCCACTAGTCACTGCCTGCCACCCGGAAAAAGACCCGTTTATTCCTACTCTCTGTTTCCTGTCTGTCAACCAATTCTCAATCCATGCCAGTATATTCCCCCCCAATCCCACATGCTTTAATTTTGCACACTAACCTCTTGTGTGGGACCTTATCAAAATCCTTCTGAAAATCCAAATACACCACATCCACATTCTCCCCTATCTATTCTACTAGTTACATCCTCAAAAAGCTCCAGTAGATTTGTTAAGCATGATTTCTCTTTCATAAACCCATGCTGACTTTGTCCAATCCTGTTAATGCCTTCCAAGTGTTCTGTTATCACATCTTTTATAATAGACTCTAGCATTTTCCCCACTACTAATGTTAGGCTAACTGGTCTGTAATTCCCTGTTTTTTTCTCTCCCTCCTTTTTTAAATAGTGGGGTTACATTTGCCACCCTCCAATCTGTAGGAACTGTTCCAGAGTCTATAAAATTTCAGAAGATGATCACCAATGCATCCACTATTTCCAGGGCCACTTCCTTTAGTACTCTGGGATGTAGATTATCAGGCCCTGGGGATTTGTCAGCCTTTAGCCCCATTAATTTCCCGAGCACTTTTTTTTTTACTAATACTGATTTCCTTCAGTTCCTCCCTCTCACTGGACCCTTGGTTCCCTAACATTTCCGTGGGGTTACTTGTGTCCTCCTTTGTGAAGACAGAACCAAAGTATGTGTTTAATTGTTCTGCCATTTCTTTGTTCCCCATTATAATTTCCCCCATTTCTGACTGTAAAGGACCTTCATTTGTCTTCACTAATCTTTTTCTCTTGACATATTTATAGAAGCTTTTACAGTCAGTTTTTATGTTCCCTGCTAGTTTACTCTCATACTCTATTTTTCCCCTCTTAATCAATCTCTTTGTCCTCCTTTGCTGAATTCTGAACTGCTCCCAATCCTCAGGCTTGCCGCTTTTTCTGGCAATTTTATATGTCTCCTCTTTGGATCTAATACTATCCCTAATTTCTTTTGCAAGCCATGGTTGAGCCACTTTTCCTGTTTTATTTTTGTACCAGACAGGAATGAATAATTGTTGTAATTCCTGCACACGTTCTTTAAATATTAGCCATTGCTTATCCATTGTTATCCCTTTTAGTAAAGTTCCCCAATCTATCCTAGCCAACTCACACCTCATACTTTCGTAATTTCCTTTATTTAGATTCAGAACCCTAGTTTCGGATTCAACTACTTCACTCTCCATCTTAATGAGGAATTCTATCATGTTTTGGTCGCTCTTCCCTAAGGGACCCCGCACAACAAGATTGTTAATTAATCCTGTCTCATTGCACAATACCCAGTCTAGGATCGCCTGTTCTCTAGTTGGTTCTTCAACGTATTGGTCTAGAAAACCATCACGTACACACTCCAGGAATTCTTCCCCCACAGTATTATTGTTAATTTGGTTTGACCAATCTATATGTAAATTAAAGTCTCCCATGATTATAGCTGTACCCTTCTTGCATGCATCTCTGATTTCCTGTTTAATACCCTCCCCTACATCTCCACTACTGTTTGGGGGCCTATAGACAACTCCCACCAATGTTTTCTGCCCCTTGGTGCATACAGATTCCACATCGTGATTTTCCGAGCCAATATCCTTGCTTACTATTGCATTGATTTCCTCCTTTACTAACGCTACCCCGCCTCCTTTCCCTTTTTGCCTGTCCTTCCTAAATATTGAATACCCCTGGATGTTCAGTTCCCATCCTTGGTCACCCTGCAGCCATGTCTCCGTAATCACAACTATATCATAACCGTTAATATCTATCTGCGCTGTTAATTCATCTACCTTATTGCGAATGCTCCGCGCATTAAGACACAATGCCTTTAGACTTGTCTTTTTAAGATTGCTAGTCATCATGGTTTTATTTTGCACTATGGCCCCATTTGTTTTTTGCCCTTGTTTTCTCTGCCTTCCACTATTGCTTCTTCCCTTTCTGTCTTTTGTTTCTATCCTTGTTTCCCCCTCCTCTGTCTCCCTGCTCAGGTTCCCATCCCCCTGCCATTCTAGTTTAAACCTTCCCCAACAGCACTAGCAAACACCCCCGCGAGGACATCGGTCCCGGTCCTGCTCGGGTGTAACCCGTCCAGCTTGTACAGGTCTCACCTTCCCCAGAACCGGTCCCAATGTCCCAGGAATCTAATTCCCTCCCTCCTACACCATCCCTGCAGCCACGCATTCATCTGGTCTATTCTCCTGTTCCTATACTCACTAGCACGTGGCACTGGTAGTAATCCTGAGATCACTACCTTTGAGGTCCTGCTTTTTAATTTGTCTCCTAACTCCTTAAATTCATCTTGCAGGACCTCATCCCTTTTTTTAAAACCTATGTCGTTGGTACCGATATGGACCACGACTACTGGCTGTTCACCCTCCCCCTCCAGAATGTCCTGCAGCCGCTCCGCAACATCCTTGACCCTAGCACCAGGGAGGCAATATACCATCCTGGAGTCACATTTGCGGCTGCAGAAACGCCTATCTGTTCCCTTTACAATTGAATCCCCTATCACTATACCCCTGCCACACTTCTTCCTCCCCTCCTGTGCAGCAGAGCCACCCGTGGTGCCACGAACTTGGCTCTTGCTACTTTCCCCTGATAATCCATCTCCCCCGACAGTATCCAAAGCGGTATATCTGTTTGAGAGGGAGATGGCCCCAGGGGACTCCTGCTCTACCTGCCTAGTCCTTTTACTCTGTCTGGCAGTCACCCATTTCCTTTCTGTCTGTGTAATCTTTATCTGCGGTGTGACCACCTCACTGAACGTGCTATCCACGATAGTCTCAGCATCACGGATGCTCCATATTGAATCCACCCGCAGCTCCAGCTCTGAAATACGGTTAGCCAGTAGCTGCAGCTGGACACACTTCCTGCACACATGGTCGCCAGGGACACTGGTAGCGTCCATGACTTTCCACATAGTGCAGGAGGAGCATATCACGGGTGCGAGCTCTGCTGCCATGACTTGCCTTAGATTTACCCTGCGCTCACCTCTCGGACTCTCCTCTCGGACTCTCCTCCCGCTCTCGTAAATGGTGACATGACTCAACAAGACTGCGAATTGTGGCAAAGTAAACTTCCACTGAAGTTCCCAACTGCAGTTTAAACATTTATAGCCCAGAAATTACACTGCAGTATTGTACAAATGAATTATGTATTTTATGTTAATACCACACCATATGATTTCTTAAAAAAAACTTTAACAGCAGTATTCCGATACTTTATTCAATTACTCTGCTGATGTTCTGATCCATTTTAACCTTTAAAGTGATCAGTACTACAGTTGATTTTCTAACTACATGGAGTTCTTGTGTACCCTGCAAAACTAAGGTTGAAAGTTCACAAGTGTACTGCCCAGATGGCTCCAATTAGTAAATGCACTGCCTGGTGTGTGATAGAGCCATACAGATTAGAAAAATAAATCTGGACAGTTCCTCTCTAAGGTAATCAAAACATGTTCAGGAGATCACAGTGACCATGAGGTTCTGGTCTTTGTCTAGTGATCCCTGTTGGAAAGTGTTTTAATGTTCCGGTGGTCCCTGCCTGGGCTCATGCACCTGTGGGAGGTCCAGAAGTACTGTTGCCATCAGCGGAACTGAACCCAATCAACAAAAGTCAGTACCTTCAGAAGCAGAGAGAAGAAAATTGGGGGAGAAAGTTTACAAATGATGTTTCTTGCTGAAATGCTAGTCAGAAAAACTATTTGCAGAGTCTCACCATCAACATCACTTTCAAAGTCAAAAATGACCAAGAATTATGATTGATGTTAACATCCCTTCATTTTATTCTATCCATGTGAACTTTGTGATGGTTCCACTAAAACAATGCTATCAGGGTATCAGCATAAAGGAGTTACTAAGCCTGCCAGTGTGAGGGAGCTGAATTAATGTCTGTGGATACAATCAATCAATCAATCTTTCACTTAAAGCTGTTTCATTATCAACTGTGTCTGTTGCTTCAGCTCCCTCCCACGTGAAAACTTGACTGCACTCTGCATAATTGTGGAATATCTGATAAGTATATTGTAACGTACCCAAACCATTTTCAAACTTATTGGATTCCTCTCCAGCGATGTGAGGTGCAAGTTCTGGAAACTGATTTGACACACAATTAATAAAGCACAAGATAGCCAAGCAATTAGCAGCTACAATATCAGATTTTAAAAACAAATCATTAATGAGTTTGTATACGACATCAATCCATTTTCTCACCAGGTCAGCCCCTAACTCTAGCACAGCAACAGTTGAGGGCAAAATGGAAGCTGGGTTCACCACCTTCCTCTTCCCTCCACCAGAGTGGGGGGGGCGGCAAGTAAAACTAGAGTCTCATATGAACTGATTCCAAGGATTATCATTGTTTTATTCATTTTTCTTTGTTGGAATAGCTACAAGTAAAAAAATTAGATTTGGATTTTTTTTAAATAAAAGAAGTGGCTAAAAAGGATCATGCTGTTATTTACAGGGATGCCCAGTACCTGGTGCAGCCCAAAACATCTCACAGCAACATTTGCCAATCTGCTGGCCAGTGTATAATACAGCAGACACATTCCCTGTTCAAGTGCGATCTTTTTCACTGGTTAAAATAAATTAATTAATGCCTCTGTTAAAATAGCAGACAAAAGTATATTTATGACATTTTTACCCTAATTGTCACACATTGTAATTGTAAGACCTTTAAAGTACATTTTTTAAATGATCTTTACACATGATTACTTAGCAAATGACAGCACTCCATTTACAAACAGAACAACTTGTTCTGAAAGGTTTGTCACAATGACACAGACCCTTTCCCTTCCACCTCTCCCCATCACATTTTTATTTAAGTTCTTGGGACAACTTTCTTGCTCTAAGATGAGAGGCCAGAACATGGTCAGCTGACCCTCAACGGTGGGAACGGAATATTCAACAGTCAGCCTAGGATTCTAACAAGTCAGATACAAGGTTATGCTTCCATCGCATGGCTCAGGATGTGCCTCAACCCCCAACCCTTGAAGTGCTCACCATAGTAGACAAGCATGATGGTTCCATTTCTAACACTGCCAGAGCAAGACTACTAAATGAATGCAGAACTTGAGTGCAGTTTTGTACTATGAGCTCATGTGACTTGGGAACTGCATTGTGATTACTGATTACAGGAAAGGGACCCCTTATTTGAACCCAGACACATGGTTTGAGTGCAGTGTTTCATCCAGCCTGCCTTTCAGTACCTTTTCCGCAATGTCATGCTTAATCACTTCTTGAATGATGACATCTGCCAGAGTCTTGAAATCCTGTACAAACTTCTTATTTTTATCTGTTCCTTTTTTCTCTTCAATCAGAAGTTGGAACAGGGTCTCCTCTCGTTTACAAGCTCGAGCTATATTTGCAGATTTCTCAGAAGCACAGATCAAGGCGGTTAGGATACTGGCCATAGCTGCGATGTGGTAACCTTTTAAGCACTGCTTAAAAAAAACAGAAATGTTAAGGCAGGTGATGCTGACTACTTATTTATTGAAGGTTCCTATTGTCTAATCCACATCCCCCCACCAAATGTTCTCTTTTCTGATTTCCCCAGGCTGTGTAATAACACCTGTGGCCAATAGGGGCAGTCAGGAGACCAGCTCCAGAACCTGTGCCATTGTGACTCGGTACAAGTCTCTTTCTGATATTTCCCCTTCTCTCTGTAGGAAAGTGTCAGCACAGCAATACAACAGAGCAGGAACTCAGTGGACTGTGTGAATAGAATCTGCATGTTGCCTCATTATGAGGCAGATTTCTTACATTTTTAATGACTACAGCGTAAAAATTCAATAATAATGCCACTGCCACTCACGAACACAAAACACTATCAAAGACAATTCCTTGTATAACACCACTATAAACTGCTGAATTTAAAAATGAGCCAGGTTATAATTCTTACCTAACTAAAGCTTTCTAAACTAAAAAAGGAAATAAATGCATCATGGGATATCACAGCTGTGTGGACACCTGATTCTAACTATAGCAGTCCTGGCAAAATTAGGGAAAAAAGTTTTCAATATTTGTTTTAAAATATAAAATTTGATATCCAGACCTTGCCTGCACAAATAATTAAAATGTTGTTATGCATAAAGCATTAACTGACACCAGCGACCCAACTCAAACTGCCAAATAAAAAGGTCGTACTAATGTTTAGTCGTCATTTGCTCTTTTCTAACAGCAGAAGTTCCACACAGAATTGGCAGTACTGAGCAGCCTTGCCTTTATCACTGGCTTGAAACATTAACAGTGAGCCCATTCTCAGCAGTCAGAGGACCAATCATCAGTTGCAAGAGTTGACCAATAGAGAATTCGTTTTCTAAGATTCTTGAAAAACACATTCTTTCTGAAAGAGTTTCTGTGGTTTCCCATGTGAGAAACCCATTGGTCAATGAAAATGGAGTAAACTGGAGTCAGCAAAGGACTTACAGATCACCATCAACGTCTCCCCTCCTCTAACCAGGCTGTAGATGCTGAAGACTTGTGCTCCAGAACTAGCTGCGCCTCTAGCCAAGCTGTTCCAGTACAGCTACAACACTGGCATCTACCCGACAATGTGGAAAATTGCCCAGGTATGTCCTGTCCACAAAAAGCAGGACAAATCCAATCCGGCCAATTACCGCCCCATCAGTCTACTCTCAATCATCAGCAAAGTGATGGAAGGTGTCGTTGACAGTGCTATCAAGCGGCACTTACTCACCAATAACCTGCTCACCGATGCTCAGTTTGGGTTCCGCCAGGACCACTCGGCTCCAGACCTCATTACAGCCTTGGTCCAAACATGGACAAAAGAGCTGAATTCCAGAGGTGAGGTGAGAGTGACTGCCCTTGACATCAAGGCAGCATTTGACCGAGTGTGGCACCAAGGAGCCCTAGTAAAATTGAAGTCAATGGGAATCAGGGGGAAAACTCTCCAGTGGCTGGAGTCATACCTCGCACAAAGGAAGATGGTAGTGGTTGTTGGAGGCCAATCATCTCAGCCCCAGGACATTGCTGCAGGAGTTCCTCAGGGCAGTGTCCTAGGCCCAACCATCTTCAGCTGCTTCATCAATGACCTTCCCTCCATCATAAGGTCAGAAATGGGGATGTTCGCTGATGACTGCACAGTGTTCAGTTCCATTCGCAACCCCTCAAATAATGAAGCAGTCCGAGCCCGCATGCAGCAAGACCTGGACAACATCCAGGCTTGGGCTCATAAGTGGCAAGTAACATTCGCGCCAGATAAGTGCCAGGCAATGACCATCTCCAACAAGAGAGAGTCTAACCACCTCCCCTTGACATTCAACGGCATTACCATCACCGAATCCCCCACCATCAACATCCTGGGGGTCACCATTGACCAGAAACTTAACTGGACCAGCCATATAAATACTGTGGCTACGAGAGCAGGTCAGAGGCTGGGTATTCTGCGGCGAGTGACTCACCTCCTGACTCCCAAAAGCCTTTCCACCATCTACAAGGCACAAGTCAGGAGTGTGATGGAATACTCTCCACTTGCTTGGATGAGTGCAGCGCCAACAACACTCAAGAAGCTCGACACCATCCAAGATAAAGCAGCCCGCTTGATTGGCACCCCATCCACCACCCTAAACATTCACTCCCTTCACCACCGGCGCACTGTGGCTGCAGTGTGCACCATCCACAGGATGCACTGCAGCAACTCGCCAAGGCTTCTTCGACAGCACCTCCCAAACCCGCGACCTCTACCATCTAGAAGGACAAGAGCAGCAGGCACATGGGAACAACACCACCTGCACGTTCCCCTCCAAGTCACACACCATCCCGACTTGGAAATATATCGCCGTTCCTTCATTGTCGCTGGGTCAAAATCCTGGAACTCCCTTCCGAACAGCACTGTGGGAGAACCGTCACCACACGGACTGCAGCGGTTCAAGAAGGTGGCTCACCACCACCTTCTCGAGGGCAATTAGGGATGGGCAATAAATGCTGGCCTTGCCAGCGACACCCACATCCCATGAACGAATAAAAAAATTTTTTAATTCAGTACCAGATTGTCCTGGCTCAGAGACAGTATGTGTGTGTAATATGTAGAACAAGATCTATACACAAGGTTTACTCCCAGTCTGCCTCTGATCAGCAGATCTAAAGAAAGACTTGGATTTATAAAGCAACTTATCACATTTCTCAAACATCTCAAAAGCACTTCAGATCCAATGCCTGCCTTTGAAGTGAGGTGACTGATGTAAGCAGAGGCAGTAGCCATTTTGTGCACAGCATGATCACACAATGAGCAATGAGATGAATAATGATTTTTTTTGGGCTGGTGTTGGTTGAGGGAGGAATGTTGGCCCCAGGATACTGGGAGAACTCCTTGCTATGGAATGCAAAAATCAAAAAGAGAAACCCTGCCCCCCAAGTAAATGTATGGATATCTCCCCTTATAACACTGATCATTATGTGGCAATCTAGATGATTACAGTTCCTTTTAATGTAGTAAGACTTGCACTAAATGTGTAACTGAGCCATTTAAACCCAACCACACAGCTTCTTACCCACTTTCTAATCTGTAATAAAGCAACAATTTATGTGGCTTTAGGCCTTATTACTGAGCAGAAGAAATATATTGGACAGTCTAATATCAAAACAGAAAGTGTTGTAATGTACAGCAGGTTAGTCAACAGCCAAAAGATAAAGTTCAGATGTCACTCTTCATGCTACTGAAAGCTGGTGAAGTTGAGTCAGTTCAGCAACATTCGCTGTACTGCAGGCTCAGTGTGATTGGCTTGCGTCTGACAAGGGTCCTACATGGAGAGATTTAAACAGGGATTACAAATATACAAAACTCACAAGTGCTGTAGGAGTGAGCAAGATAAGGCAGGGGGTGCCAGTGATGATTGTGTACTGTACACACTGCACACTCCGCAATGACGTTCCACACCAGTGATGTGCTCTGACCAGAACTCACTGCAGGAATCCCTGCACAAACAACCACACAGGAAAAGTGCCTCCACAGGAAGATTTTCCATTATGGTTTTTATTTTTTCCCTCAAATGCTGCCATATGATTTTCCAAGTTAAAACAGTAGAAGAGTACAGATTATTCCTTCTACACCATAATGGGATGAAATTACGAACATACTTTAAAGTGGTAATTTTTTAAAAGCAGATTTTGATCTTGGGAAAACTTACATTGCAGTTAAACAAGGATTTCTTTTTGAGTGATTATGGGGTAGTCAGATACATTTGATCCGTAAAGCACTGTTACACTAACCATCAATTATCCATGACATATTCTAATTCCACCTAGAAGATGGATAGATTAAACTCGTGGGTCTTGTATTATACTTCTCTGTATTTTTGTAGTCAGACATCTGTGCTTTGGGATTTACCTGCGTTACCTCATTAGGCATTTCAGGTTAAATTACATTTAACAAATAGGGTCAGCTACAGGGATCTCCTTTACTGTGCTGCAATTCATAGAATCAGACAGCCCCATCCTGCCTGTGCCAACAAGCAAGGAAATTTAAATTGAAACTTTACATATTATGTCTCAGAATTGCTCATACTGGAAGTGTTTTAATACTATGAGCGGTATGAAATGGAGGCAGTTCCAAATAAAATTTCTGTATCAAATTCGGTGTGACCAGTTTCAGAAAACACTGGCACTCTGTTTTGCTATTTCTTTTCTTCCAATTTTTGCTTTTTTTTCCCCCCCACTGTTTCACAAGTCTCAGTAGCCTTTGCTGTTCAGCGACTCCCACTGTGCGCAGACGTGTACCTCAGATGAGGACAGGAGTGGAATTGGCTGCAATGCCTCATCAGTTCTTTGGCCCTTTTTTTGGGTGGGATTCACTGGCAGAGGCTGGAATGCCCACCTGCAGTATACTAATGACCCCGAGGCTACAAAGTCAGCCAAGGTCCGGGGGTTGGGGGGGGTGGAGAAAGGAGGGGGCATCTGCATGGCAGCAGAAGTCCCCTCCCCCCACAGAGATACACCCTAATCAACAGGAGCAGGGAGAGCCTAGGCCAAAGTGTCAGCGGGCTGGTTGATAGTGGGGACATGGCAGGCAATCCCAATCCTGCCCTCATGGTATGTCCACAACGCTGGGAGATGCACAAAAAAAAACTGCAGCCAATTTAACCAGAACTCTGGCAAATTTGTCTTTGGTGCCCAAGGAGGTAAGTAAGCTCCAGGACACTGTTTGCCAGTGGCTCATCACAATCTTAAATAGCAGTTTACCCCCTTGTAACTGGAAATGTCCTCTTCTCTCAGAAACTTGTCAAGTTCCCATACAAAGGATTGTGGTGACCCCCACTTTCACCACATATCTGAGCAGTTTGTTCCCAAGGGCAATAACTCCGCAAAAAGGAATACTTCCTGCCATCTAAGGTAACTCTTTGCCTACAGATTTTAATCAGCATAACCTCTAATCCCATCATCCCTACCCATCTCAACTGACCTATCTAACCAGACTGTATCCAATTCCTTCATCATTTTAAAAACCTCGTTCATAGCCCCTCTAAGCCTGCACTTCTCTGAAATGAATAAGCCCAATTCTTGGAGCCTGCCTTCGTAACCACTAAAGTTTAATGTCATCCTAGTCACTCTCCTCTGCACCCTCTCCAAAACCTCTATCTGTCGCCATATTCAGGGACCAAATGCCTATGAAATATTCTTGAGAAACCATATTTCCTGATAAAAGAGCAGCAAGTGTCATTTTGGGCCCAGTGCAATGTTGGAAATTTTATAGGACCGCCACCTTTCACCCAGGTTTAGAACTGGACAGTAAGTTGGTATTTTGAGGCTTTTGTCAATGCAGGGATCAAAAACTGGACCGTTACTGTCTGGCTTTCACATACAAAAATTGCTACCCCCAAAACTGGACTGTCTGCCAAAACACTAGACACTAATACATTAACATTTCCTTTCTGATTCGATCAGACCCAAACCAAATGAAGCCCAATAAATGCAGTTCTGAGTGGAAGATTTATTAAATCTGGGCTCACCAGGATGCCACTGATGGGCACCGCAGCCAACACAAGCAGCTGACTGTGAAGGGCCTTTGTGCATTTCTAAGATGCAGGCTTGGAAAAAAAATACCAGAGGTGTTGTGATGGAATGCGAGAGGAAAAGCTTCACAATAACATTTATTCCAGCATGCACAGTGCAGTTCTCTGAAACATTACAACATCCTAAAGTACACAGAAAGAGCTCAACATAGAAATATTACAGCCTAAGCACTCCACTGTATTCTAGAGCATTGTTCTCAATAGGAAGATCTGTTGAACTGTTTCATAATCTGAATGTTACACAGGGAGACATCGTGCCAGCTTGGCTCAGTTGGTACCACTCTTTGTCGTCTATGTCAGAAGATCGTGGGTTCAAGCCCGCACAGGACGTGGGCACATAATCTGGATAGACACTTCAGTGGAGTGCTGTTTTATCAGAGGTGCTGCCTTTCCCATGAGATGTTAAACCAAAGCCCTATCTCCCTGTTCAGCTGGACTTTAAAGATTCCATGGCACTATTTGAAGAAGAGTACTTCCAGTGTCCTGGCCAATGTTCCTTCTTCACCCAACACTTCCCCTAACAGAAACAGATTAACTGATCATCTATTTTATTGGTGTTTATGGTGCAAAATTGGTTGCTGCATTTCCCTACATAATAAGCCATGCACTTCAAAAAACAACTCATTGTGTAAAATGCATCGAGATGACTCAAGAATGTGATGAGGAACTGTATAAATCCAAGTAATATTACACAGGAAGATATCTGTTCACCTATCAGTTTGCTTTTAGCCACTTCTCTATTAATTGCCGTTTAATTAGGATTCTGTGAGCCAGCTCCTGGCATTTATGCTGTTAAATCAGTTTCCTGGAGGCCAGCAGCAAACTTGTAGACCCAGGAAAAACTCCATTAGATATCTGGCACCGGTCTACGGAAACCCGATTTAACAACATAAACATGGAGAGTCAGCTCATGGTGCTGGGCTCCAGGAATCCAAACAACCAATATAAAAAGGCCTCACAGTGCTCCTACTAAGCATATTTTATGGTTTAAAACTGCTTGTTTGAGACGCCTAGGAACAAACATTCTGTACAAAGCTTTTCCTGATGTGGCACTGCAAACGTAGGCTGCAGGCAGTGCTCTCCATTCATGTCACACATTGTCTCTAAACACTTTGACCCCTTCCAACACCACTGATGAGTTTAGTGTTCAGTAGAACGCCTTCCTGTTTGAGACATAAAAACATGCCCAAGATGATCTGGTCACTGTTACAGTCATGAAGCTGCTCTTGATATTTGAGTAGCCTTTTATTGCTCAATCACCTGACTTCTGATAGTAAGAACTTCATTAGTGAACTTGTTTAGTGAAAAAAATCATTTTTCCTTATAAAACAGTATTATTGTTTTTTTAAAAATTCAATCTCGGGATGTGGGTGTCACTGGCAAGGCTGGTATTTATTGCCCATTCCCCAGTTGCCCTGACTGAGTAGCTCACTTCAGAAGGCAGTTAAGAGTCAATCATGGTGTGCGACTGGAGTGGCATATAGGCCAGATGATTAGTCCAGGCCTCTGGATTACTTGTCCAGTAACATAACCACTACACTACCGTACTATTGTTATTGAGTCCACTGATATTAAGTGTACCAGAATTACAGTATGTGAGCTGAAAACATGCACCTGTTGGCCCAGGGAGACAGGAATTTCCCCGAGGCTGTCAGTCTAAAAGGTTAAAGCATGATAAACAAGTACTTGATTGATCTCTAAAATAATTTGCATCTATCTTCCTTTACAACATTTATGATCATGTCCCAGTACAATAGAATGCACCTCTCTTCTAAGCAGACTGTGCCTTAAATTGTTTGTGTGTCTGCTCTTGTGTAGAGTTGGGTGTGAACTCCACCAGTAGGCTGATGCATTCAAAGTCTCTCAGTGTTTCCTGTTTGTGAAGTCTTAGAATCTTAAAAGTACTTAAGGAGGCCATTTGGCCCCTCATGTTGTGCTGGCTCTCTGAAAGAGCTATCCATTTCACCCCATTCCCCTTACCTTTTAAAATCTAATTTTGGTTTCTGCTTCCCCCCACTGTTTCTGGTAGTGCATTTCAAATCTGAACAACCATGTGTAAAAAACTTTTCTTCTAACACTCTCACCTTCAAGGTCAGAAGGTTGTGGGTTCAAGTCCCAGTCCAGAGACTTGAGCACATAATCCAGGCTGACACTCCCGATACAGTACTGAGCGAATGCTGCACCGTCAGAGGGCCGTCCTTTGGATGAGACATTAAACCGAGGCCCCATCTGCCCTCTCAGGTGGATGTAAAAGATCCCATGGCACTATTCAAAGAGCAGGGGAGTTCTCCCCAGTGTCTTGGGCAACATTTAGCCCTCAACCAACATCAATAAAAAAATGATCTGGTCATTTATCACATTGCTGTTTGTGGGAGCTTGCTGTGCGCAAATTGGCTGCTGCGTTTTCCTACATTACAACAGTGACTACAATTACTTCATTGGTTGTAAAGCACTTTGGGGTGTCCTGAGGTCATGAAAGGTGCTATATAGAATCATAGAATGATTACAGCACAGAAGACGACCATTCGGCCCATTGAGTCCATGCTGGAATGTAAATATAAATGCAAGTTTTCTTTTTTCAAATCCATGCTGGCTGTCATTAACCCATATCTTTCTAGGCAAGTATAAATGTTAACCTGTATTATAGCCTCTAGAAGCTTACCCAGTGTTGGAATGATTGGTGTGTAGTAAACTGGTTTATCCTTTTTGAACAGAGCTATTATATTGGTAACTCACTAGTCCTCTGGCTCAACTTCCATATCCAAGGATGTTAGAAAGATTTTGGTCAGAACCTCTGCTATTCCCTCCCTGACTTCCCTGAGAATTCTAGCATGCAGCCATCAGGGCTCGATGTCTTATCCACTTTGAGTTCAATTTTCCCAGCACTACATCCTTATCTGTTTTAGCTTATCTAATTGCTGTAACACCTCCTCTGTGCTCTTTTATTGCCATCTCTTTGAAAAGCAAAGTCCTCATTTAGTATCTCTGCCATCCCTTCATTCTCTATAAGATTTCCTTTTTAATTTCAAATTGGCCCTACCCTTTCTTTAGCTATTCTTTTTGTTTATAAAATCCTTCACCATTCCCCTTTTCCCCACCATTCTTTCTTCATTCCCCTTCTGAGCCTCTAATCTTTTTTGCTTCTCCTCTCTATTTGGCCTGATTTTTTTTGTATTATTAACCCTAGATTTGTCAAATACCTCTTAAACCCCATTTTAATTTCTTTTCTCATCCAATGAATTCTAGTTTTTGCTGTACCCACTTTACTTGTAGGAATAAGCCTAACCTGTACCCTAATCATCTCCTGTTTAAACATTTCCCATGGTTTGTGCACTGTCCTATTTGCCATCTTTTCTTTCCAATTTATCTGGGCTAGTTCCCTTTTTAGCTTGTTGAAATTGGCTTTTATTCCCCCAGTAAAGTACATTTATCCTTGATTGTTCCCTCTCCTTCTCAGTTTTTAAAATCAAACCTAATCATGTTCTGGTCACTGTGCTCTACATTGCTTACTTGCCCCACTTCATTTCCTAGAACTAGATCCAACATTGCCTCCTTTGTTGTTGGTCTAAAAACATACTGATCGAGAAAATAGTTCTGGACACATTGTAGAAACCTCTCCTTCTCTTTACCGCTCACATTACTTCTACCTAAGTGCATCTTTGGGTAATTAACAACGAGTTACAGGAGAGAAACGCTGGGGGTTCAGATGATGAATATAGGACTTGTAACTCAGTAATACCACCTTAAATGTGGAGATGTATCGCTGCTGGGAGGCAAGCTACCAGTTGGAAATATATAAATAGGAGGAAGCGGGGGAGGGAGGTGATGACGGTAATCAGTGAACAACGCGGAATAGACGTGAGAGACTGTACGAGAGAGATAGGGGAGGATCGTGCGTAAAATGTATCTTACGGAGCCCGCGTTGGTACTGGATTTCTCACCGTGCAGATTTAAAGGAGAAAGCTGCACATTTTAATTGCTCTTAAAGAGATTTGACGTCAATTATCTGTGCACTAAGGATCCAGTAGATCCCTGACCACACAGTACAAACCCCACCGAGAGCCGGCCCACACCTTTCCCCGACCCTCGATCACTCACACTGCCGCGCTCAGTCGGTTAACTTCAATCCTTCCCCCACCCCCCCAGTTCGGTACTCACGGGTCTACAGCTGGACGCTTCGCTTCTGCGACGAGCTACCAGGGGAGAGCAACAGTTAAAACCGCTCCTTCAGCGGAAGCTCGAAAACCCGAGTGTTTTATTCTCTCTCCCACCCAAATTTTGACACAACACCCTCGGTCATTCGCGTCATAATCGCCTGGGGGCCCCAGATCCTTGGATGAATTGTGGGGGCGGCTCCAAGAGGCTCATTCACTGTGCTGTGTTCGTTCAGTGTTAGTTAAAGGGCCCCTCGAATGAATAATCCGAGAAAGGATACTGCATACAGTTTTGGTCTCCATACTTAAGAAAAGATGTGGAGATGCCGGTGATGGACTGGGGTTGACAATTGTAAACAATTTTACAACACCAAGTTATAGTCCAGCAATTTTATTTTAAATTCACAAGCTTTCGGAGATTTTCTCCTTCCTCAGGCAAATGTTTTTGATAGATTTTCTCCTTCCTCAGGCAAACATTTTTGATAGATTTTCTCCTTCCTCAGGCAAACATTTGCCTGAGGAAGGAGAAAATCTCCGAAAGCTTGTGAATTTAAAATAAAATTGCTGGACTATAACTTGGTGTTGTAAAATTACTTAAGAAAAGACATACTTGCTCTCGAGGCAGTACAAAGAAGGTTCACTCGGTTAATCCCGGGGATGAGGGGGTGGACATATGAGGAGAGGTTGAGTAGATTGGGACTCTACTCATTGGAGTTCAGAAGAATGAGAGGCGATCTTATTGAAACATATAAGATTGTGAAGGGGCTTGATCGGGTGGATGCGGTAAGGATGTTCCCAAGGATGGGTGAAACTAGAACTAGGGGGCATAATCTTAGAATAAGGGGCTGCTCTTTCAAAACTGAGATGAGGAGAAACTTCTTCACTCAGAGGGTGGTAGGTCTGTGGAATTTGCTGCCCCAGGAAGCTGTGGAAGCTACATCATTAAATAAATTTAAAACAGAAATAGACAGTTTCCTAGAAGTAAAGGGAATTAGGGGTTACGGGGAGCGGGCAGGAAATTGGACATGCATTTAGATTTGAGGTTAGGATCAGATCAGCCATGATCTTATTGAATGGCGGAGCAGGCTGGAGGGGCCGATTGGCCTACTCCTGCTCCTATTTCTTATGTTCTTATGATAAAAACAAAAACATGCATGTAAGCGATTTGCTGACAGGGGTTAAAAAGTGCACCCAGTACAATTTCTCCAGATCTTTCAGCAGCCACTTCTAGATGGCACGTTAAAGGGTCTATTAATAACGACCCACCCCGTATTTTTGAGGTTGGGGAGAGTGGTAGTGGGGAGAGTGGTAGTGGGGAGAGTGGTCCCGGGGAGAGTGGGGAGAGTGGTCCCGGGGACAGAGGGAGTGGGGAGAGTGGTCCCGGAGAGTGGGGAGAGCGGTCCCAGGAAGAGTGGTAGTGGGGACAGTGGTAGTGGGGAGAGTGGTCCCGGGGACAGTGGTAGTGGGGAGAGTGGTCCCGGGGAGAGTGGGGAGAGTGGTCCCGGGGACAGTGGTAGTGGGGAGAGTAGTCCCGGAGAGTGGGGAGAGTGGTCCCGGGGAGAGTGGTCCCGGGGAGAGTGGTAGTGGGGAGAGTGGTCCCGGGGACAGTGGTAGTGGGGAGAGTGGTCCCGGAGAGTGGGGAGAGTGGTCCCGGGGAGAGTGGTAGTGGGGAGAGTGGTCCCGGGGAGAGTGGTAGTGGGGAGAGTGGTCCCAGGGAGAGTGGGGAGAGTGGTCCCGGAGAGTGGGGAGAGTGGTCCCGGAGAGTGGGGAGAGTGGTCCCAGGGAGAGTGGGGAGAGTGGTCCCGGGGACAGTGGTAGTGGGGAGAGTGGTCCCGGAGAGTGGGGAGAGTGGTCCCAGGGAGAGTGGTAGTGGGGAGAGTGGTCCCAGGGACAGTGGTAGTGGGGAGAGTGGTCCCGGAGAGTGGGGAGAGTGGTCCCGGGGAGAGTGGTCCCGGGGAGAGTGGTAGTGGGGGGAGTGGTCCCGGAGAGTGGGGAGAGTGGTCCCGGGGAGAGTGGGGAGAGTGGTCCCAGGGAGAGTGGGGAGAGTGGTCCCGGGGAGAGTGGGGAGAGTGGTCCCAGGGAGAGTGGTAGTGGGGAGAGTGGTCCCGGGGAGTGGGGAGTGGTAGTGGGGAGAGTGGTCCCGGAGAGAGTGGTAGTGGGGAGAGTGGTCCCAGGGAGAGTGGTAGTGGGGAGAGTGGTCGTGGGGAGAGTGGTCCCGGGGAGTGGGGAGTGGTAGTGGGGAGAGTGGTCCCGGAGAGAGTGGTAGTGGGGAGAGTGGTCCCAGGGAGAGTGGTAGTGGGGAGAGTGGTCGTGGGGAGAGTGGTCCCGGGAACAGTGGTAGTGGGGAGAGTGGTCCCGGGGAGAGTGGTAGTGGGGAGAGTGGTCCCGGGGAGTGGTCCCGGGGAGAGTGGTAGTGGGGAGAGTGGTCCCGGGGAGTGGGGAGAGTGGTCCTGGGGAGTGGGGAGAGTGGTCCCGGGGAGTGGTCCCGGGGAGAGTGGTAGTGGGGAGAGTGGTCCCGGGGAGTGGGGAGTGGTAGTGGGGAGAGTGGTCCCGGGGAGAGTGGTAGTGGGGAGAGTGGTCACAGGGAGAGTGGTAGTGGGGAGAGTGGTCCCGGGGAGAGTGGGGAGAGTGGTCCCGGGGACAGTGGTAGTGGGGAGAGTGGTCCCGGGGAGTGGGGAGTGGTAGTGGGGAGAGTGGTCCCGGGGAGAGTGGTAGTGGGGAGAGTGGTCCCGGGGACAGTGGTAGTGGGGAGAGTGGTCCCGGGGAGAGTGGTCCCGGGGAGAGTGGTAGTGGGGAGAGTGGTCCCGGGGAGTGGGGAGTGGTAGTGGGGAGAGTGGTCCCGGGGAGAGTGGTAGTGGGGAGAGTGGTCCCGGGGAGTGGGGAGTGGTAGTGGGGAGAGTGGTCCCGGGGAGTGGGGAGAGTGGTCCCGGGGAGTGGGGAGAGTGGTCCCGGAGAGCAGGTGGTGCCATCGGTACACTTGATGCCTTCCGCGACCGGTGGGCACCGCAGGGTATAGAGTGTCTTATAGACACTGATAACAACATGCTGATGTAGTTGGGAAGGTCTCCTTTTGCTTTTTTGGGACTTATTTGCTTATGTTGAGCTTTTTTTAGTTTGATTGGGCCATATGTTTCTTTTCTATATTCGGGATTCCCCAAAAGGGGCACTTGTTGTGCTGATGGTGACACCTTTCATTGGTCCATCATAATAGGCCCAGTCAAGGCCAGAGACCCACAGTTTCAGTCTAGCTGCGCACCTTAGTTTTAACTGGAGACTTGGCAACAACTTGCTCTGAGATGCTGTTGGGTCTAAGGAGATCATGTCACTTCTATTAAAGAGTGCTGTCAATGGCAGGAATGCCATATGGCACTCACATCCACAGTCGGCGGGCACTGCAGGAAAGAGAATGTCTAATAGACACATGCAACAACATTGTGATCTAAGTTTCTCTTTTGTCCTGCTGAAATCGGACATTAGTTGTTTTATTTTAAGCATCTTTCAGTTTATTTGGACCACATGTTAGATTATTGCCATGTCAATAGATAAGGCACTGTCAATCATTGACATATTTTTCAGCGTCAAACTAGAAAGGGCTGCCCAGGACATGTGTACTGCTCGATGACCTGGGAAGACAAGCACCCCCCCCACTCTGAGAGACAGTATAAACCATCATTTAGAAAGGCACAGAGTAATCATGGATTTGTTAAGGGGAGGTTGTGTCTAACTAACTTGATTGAATTTTTTGAGGAGGTAACAAGGAGGATCGATGAGGGTAGCGCAATTGATGTAGTATACATGGATTTTAGCAAGGCTTTTGACAACATCCCACATGGCAGATTGATCAGAAAAGTAAAAGCCCATGGGATCCAAGAGAATGTGGCAAATTGGATCCAAAATTGGCTCAGTGGCAGGAAGCAAAGGGTAATGGTCGACGAGTGTTTTTGTGATTGGAAGGCTGTTTCCAGTGGGGTTCCGCAGGGCTCAGTACTAGGTCCCTTACTCTTTGTGGTATATATATTAATGATTTGGACTTGAACGTGGGGGGTTTGATCAAGAAGTTTGCAGATGATACAAAAATTGGCCGTGTGGTTGATAGTGAGGAGGAAAGCTGTAGACTGCAGGAAGATATCAATGGACTGGTCAGGAGGGCAGAAAAGTGGCAAATGGAATTTAATCTAGAGAAGTGTGAGGGAATACATTTGGGGAGGGCAAACAAGGCAAGGGAATACACAATAAATGGGAGGATACTGAGAGGTGTAGAGGAAGTTAGGGACCTTGGAATGCATGTCCACAGATCCCTGAAGATAGCAGGGCACGTAGATAAGGTGGTTAAAAAGGCATACGGGATACTTTCCTTTATTAGCCGAGGCATAGAATATAAGAGCAGGGAGGTTATGCTAGAACTACATAAAACACTAGTTAGGCCACAGCTTGAGTACTGTGTACAGTTCTGGTCACCACATTACAGGAAAGATGTAATTGCACTAGAGAGAGGGTACAGAAGAGATTTATGAGGATGTTGCCAGGACTGGAGAATTTTAGCTATGAGGAAAGATTGGATAGGCTGGGGTTGTTTTCTTTGGAACAGAGGAGGCTGAGGGGTGATTTAATTGAGGTGTACAAAATTATGAGGGGCCCAGATAGAGTGGATAGGCAGGACCTATTTCCCTTAGCAGAGGGGTCAATAACCAGGGGGCATAGATTTAAAGTGATTGGTAGAAGGATTAGAGGGGAGCTGAGGAAAAAGTTTTTCACCCAGAGGATGTTGGGGGTCTGGAACTCACTGCCTGAACCGCCGTAACCTACAGGGCTACGGACCAAGTGTTGGAAAGTGGGGTTAGGCTGGGTAGCTCTATTTTGACCGGAACAGACACGATGGGCCAAATGGCCTCCTCCTGTGCCATAAATTTTTCTATGTTTCTAAAAGTGAACACACCTATGGCGCACTAACATTAGATATATTCTCTTTGCTGTCTCTGATTACAGTAGTTGGTCTCACAAGCTTCTGAGGTTGAGAGAACCCTTGGATTTATTATGAGTTTCACAATCACTAGGCTTGCTCATAACCTAAGGGCGTTTTTGGTATGTGGATGGAACTTACTCAGTGAGTTTTGACCTCCAGGTGCATTGTTTTATTACAGATATCATTAATTTGCAGAGATAAAGTGCAGTTTCATTGTGTAGCCCAGCACCATCTGAATTTGACTTTCAACAACAACATAAACTTGCATTTATATACTACCTTTAACATAGGGGCTGGAGGAGGTTACAAGGGATTGGGGTGGCGGGGGGGGGGGGGCGGTGGCAAGGCCATGGTGGGATTTGAAACAAGGACGAGAATTTTAAAATCGAGGTATTGCCAATGTAGGGCAGTGAGCACTGGGGTGATGGGTAAATGGGACTTGGTGTGACTTTCGCCCTTAAAGGAGTTGTCTCATCATCAGGATCCCTATATAAAAATAATGGAAACTTACTGAGGCCAATTGTAGTACCCCTACTATTGCCACAACTGAGATCAGCTAACTCAACACAGACTGGAGATTGAACCTGGGATTTTCCTGTTCTGTATGGCTCAATCCCACACGGGGCAGAATCCTCACCAACTATGCCATCGGGGGAGCCTAACACATTCTGTTACAACAAACAAGAGCTCCGTTTGCCAACTCCCATAATGATGTTTGAAATCAGGAAGTCACCATGTGGGAATGTTGAATTGTGGCCATTAACTTATGCCTTATCACTGGGGTGAATTGCATTCAAACACGTTGGTAACATGTTCCTGCAACACTATCAATCTTCCAGCAGGTGGAGATGCTTGCCAAAATTTCACAAGGCCTGTGGTTGCTGGGTTCAGTGGTGGTAATGATGTTAAAACATTCATCTTCCGGTTGAAATATATAGAAGTTACAACATGGAAACAGGCCATTTGGCCCAACCAGTCCATGTCGGCGTTTACCCTCCATGCCAGCAAATAGTTCTAATCAATCACATCAGCATCTCTTGAAATTCAGCATTGCCTTGTGCTGAGTTACAGAGTTCCACCAGGAGTATACTCCCCATGTGATCCTTTCAGCAAACCTGAATGTGTAATCTCCATTTCTACATTGTTTAGGTGTTCACATGTGAGTTGCTGCAGTCTCTGATCTGATTGGACAGTTTAAATTAAAGTTTCACTAGGTTTAAGCTCCCCCCGCCCCCCCAGTGGCTAACTGTACTGTTACTGACCAATACAGACCATGAAGAAATTGGACCTCAAGCACAACGAGGGCCAATTTTGGGGACCAATGTCCCATGCCTGAAAGACGTCTCACCTGATATTGAGTTGGGCCATTTTTCAGGCGTCCCTGGAAGCCACCTAACACAGGCATTAGACCTCTTACATAAGTAAATGAGGGCCCAACGCCTGTTTTAGTCCCGCTCTGGGAAATTGGATTCCGCAGAACCTGGCCTGCAGCTTAAGCAGCAGCCGCCACCAAAAGGTACGTTTTTAAAAAAACAAACAAAAAAATTGCTGTGTTGCCAGACGGAGCAGAACTTTCCATTGCCGCTCCACGCTCCCTCCAGGGACTTGACGTCGGTGAGGCAAGTGCCCCTATATTCATTGTCTTCGGTTTCGAGCGGGCCTCGGACCTCCTGGTTGGGGTGTGAGGTCTGAGCTTAGCGCCCATTTCAGGCTCGAAAACGGGCCAAAAGCAAAAAGCTGAGTGTGAAACCTTGTAAAATGGACACAAAAAATGGATCCCCAGGAATTTACAGCTCAGATTGTTCAGAGAACAGGGATTAGCTCAGTGCCTGTAGATGAAAAAAAATGGTCCTAAAGGGGAGCCACAGAATGGTGGGATGTGGGCTGGTGGCCACAATTCCCTGTGTGTTGAATTAATTTCCTCCAGTTTTGTCCCCTCCTCATCTAAAGGCACTGACTCCTTGCTGGGATATTGGTCCATGGAGACCAGCCACTCCCAAGTACTTGCCCCAAAGTGGCTCTTTTTCATGTGCAAGCCTGGACGATGAGTGCTGATAGGCTATTCAATCACGAAGGACATTACAGCCAGCACCAATCCTGGCCTCACCTGACATCACCACACACGCTCCCTCCACGCAGGCTCTATTCACCGGGCAGTAATCAGGACTGTGGAGCCTGTCTGATTTTTCCGCCCAGATGTGCTGAGACCAATCATGTCACCCTTACCGCTAAATCAGCACGGACTGCAGATTAAACCTGGGACCTCCCTGGTCGGTATGGCTCAGTACCACACTGGGCAGCACATTTACCATCTGAGCCATACAGAGCCTGATGCAGTACATTTCATCGCAGCTGTTGTTGGGGAGTTCAGATTACACAGGTTTTGCTCTTGCAGATTAGAATGTCTCCTGAACCCCCTTTCGCTCCTGGCATCCTGGTAACGACCAACCAGACATCTTTCACTCCAGCTCCAGGTGATATATGGTTCTAACTTATAGGCATTCTCGTACTGTTGAGGAGGGGGTTACGTTTACAAAGAGAACACTGTTAAAAACCTCACAATATCTTCAATCTGGAAATGTGCAGCTCTCCAGTAAGAATCAATAGCACGTCAGCTACTAAAGGACTTGGACTGTATTATTTGTGAAGTGAACCTTTCAGAGAAGGTTAATGAGGGTCACTCACTAGGTTTTCTGGGTGCTCCTGGCACAAAGAGCACTTTTAGAACTAGTTAATAAACCTTTTAGCTACTACCTTGCATCATTAACCCGTAACCCTCTCCCAAAGCTCTTGGGACACCCAGGGTTTTAGGGCTAAAAAGAAACAGTCAGTCATACAGTAAATAATGCAATAATAATCTCCTGTAAAATTACCAAATATTTTTGCCATTCTAATAATGTTAATAAATTTAAAATGAAGTGGTGCAATGTTGAAGGGCCAATGTGGTGTTTCATGGAGCAGTGAGACTTGGGAATCAGGCAAAGTTTTCCTGCTCTTGATCACTATCCAGTGACCCCTGTCGGAGAGTGTACGTGTGAACATCGAGTGAGGACAGGTTCAGGCTTGGCCACTGTTGTGTAGCCTTCTGAACCTCACTGTCTGCGCTCACAGGTGAAGAATGGTCACTTGTACTAGGTACCTGCAAGTGGCAGGCAGCCATGGAACTGTACCCCAGCAAGAGTCAGTGTCTTCAGGAGAGGAAGGGAGAAAAATAGGGGAATAGTTGGGAGGAAAAGTAAATAGTAAAATAGGATTTTCCTTCTGAATTTCCATCTCCATAATACAGTGGGTTCTGTTGCAGTCTGCCAGCCCACACAAGCAGTAGAAATGGTGGTGTTGTTAGGGTAACAAGAGTGCTATTCCAGGTATGTTTAACTCAATATGTATACCACAGAGAAAGAAATAAAAAATAACTGATAAATGGATAAAAGAAAAAATGAACTTGCATTTATATAGTGCCTTTCACAACCTCAGGACATCCCAAAATGCTTTACAGCCAATGAAGTACTTTTGAATTGTAGTCACTGTTATAATGTAGGAAACACAACAGCCAATTTATACACAGCAAGGAGGTGTTGGTTGAGGGATAAATGATTGGCCAGGACAACACCCCTGCTCTTCATATAGTACCATGGGATCTTTTATGCCTATTTGAGAGGGCAGACAGGGCCTCAATTTCAGGTCACATTGAAAGATGGCACCTCCGACAGTGCAGCACTCCCTCAGAGCTGCAAGCCCAGATTATGCACTCAAGTCTCTGGAGTGGGGCTTGAACCCACAACCTTCAGACTCAGAGTGCTACAAGGGTGACACTGAGTGGTAATCTCTTTGAGGGGTTACAATCATGTTACCTATGTCCTGAGTTGAAATTATAATTGCTGATGGGCATCATGAGTTGTAATGTTGGGAGCCAGAAACCTGAGTGATTTTTCCCCTCCCTAGCCCAGGGATATTGGCTAAGATTAGCTAACTCAGCTGCCACTATATTTTATGCATAACACACAGTAGCTCCCCAATGACTTTGTGAGTAAATGCATCGCCTGGTAAGGTACTGGGCCATTAAGACCAGATGGTCCCAGGGTTGACCCCAGTCTGTAGTGAGTTGGCTGGTTTCAACTAGGGTGGTGGTAGGGACATTACAATTGGCCTCATCAGCCCTGATTTATGCAAGAAAGTATCAGGCAGAGTTCCTGCTCCTGATCACTCTCCAGTGGACTAGATATGTGGACAGTAGGTAAGGACTGGATCAAGCTTAGCTGCAATACCATCCAGAGTCAAATAGCCTGCTGACACTCGTGCATTAAGAATTGGGCTGCCACCTTTTGCCCAGTCGAAACGTGGATAGGTGCAGAGCTTTAGAAAAATAAAGCTGAGTGTGCTTGCAAAACTGGTCCACTTGCACGTGTAAACGTGTGATAGGTCTGCACACGCGTCACCTTTTTAAAAACATGACAGTCATAAACTTATTTGCCGGGGTTTTCCTGCTTCTGTGCTTATCTGCCTGCAATTTTCTGCTCATTAAAATGAATGGACAAAAAAATCATGGGCTGGCGAGTGCAGAAGCAGAAAAGTCCAGGCATCCTGTATTGCATTCATCCTTGAAAATTACCAGGTGACTATCCCCAAAACCAGATTAGCTAGTGGTCTCCCCAATGGAGAATGGCCACTTGGACAGGGTACTGAAGAGCTGCTGTCCCTGTAGCCCAGCAAGAGTCACGTGTAAGTGATATAAGTTTCCCCATGACTCATATCATCACATTGTGCGAATGATAAAAACAAGTGTTGCCATTTTTTAATGGTGAAAGGACAATACATCTTTAAATAGGTGTTTCCGCAGACAAAAGAAAACGTTTTAAGCTGCTGCCCTATCACCAGAAATATGGATGATTTTTAAATTTCATTTCCACCGTTATTTATCCTCAAATGTTAGGAAATATTGTTATTGGTTTTACTCTATTAATTTTTTGCTCATTTTTCCCTCAGGTCTCTATGACAACAGTTGATTGAGCTCGCCGCTGCTTCTTTTGAGCCAATAGCGCGGCGGCTTGTTTGACAGTGACTAAAGCGGCTCGTTATTGGATAGGCGGCGAGTGTCGGTGGGAGGAGAAGAGTCTGGCAAGATGGCGGACAGGACGGCGGTAGACATTAGCAAATTGAAGGTAAAAGGAGTTGAAGTCTGGGGCGTGGGACAGGGCGAGCGGTGTCTGTGGTTATGGTGAAAACTGTGACTTCGTGACTGTATCCCGCGCTTCACGTCAACATATACAGTAATCGTCGCGATTTAGTTTATCCATTCTAAACCCCCCCCCCTCCCCCCGGATTATACTCCTGAGACCCGTGGGGACATATGAGGCGGACTTTTTCTCATTCTCTGAGGGCAAGGTTACTCTTCTCTGATGTTTCAAAGTTCCCCGATCCTTTAAGCAACATAAATGTACAGGAAATGTTCCGAGTACTGCATTGAGAAGAAACACATGGCTTCCATAATGGCCTAGTGGGTAAATGCACCGCCCAGGGAAGTCATGAGCCACCTAGACCAGGAAAACCCCAGGTCTGTGCCATGTTTTGTTCTCAGCCTGGTCAGCAGTAGGGCTGCTGTACTGTGTACTCCAGATATTTTAAATGGGACATAATTCCCTGAAAGTGAGAGTGTGGGGAGATAAAGCCATTAAAAGGGGTCAATATCACTTTGGGTTTTGTAAATAGGGGAATTGTACAAGAGCAAAGTAGTAATGATAAATGTGTACAAAACATTGGTTAATCCTCAGTTAAAGTACTGTGTGCAGTTTTGGGTGCCCCATTATAAATAGGATATTGAAGCTATAGAGAGCTAGTGTAGATTCACTAGGATGATGCTGGAGGTGGAAAACCTGTTATAAGGAGGGACTGAGATATTGGGACTATTTTCACTGGAGCAGAGAAATCTAAGAGGCGATTTAGTAGAGGTTTTTAAAATGACGAAGGGCTCTGATGGGATGAATAGGAAAAAGCTATTTTCTGTGTTTAGAGAGTCGGTGATGAAGGGACATCAATTTAAAATCCTCCTTGAGAGTGAGGAGAGAAGTTAGAAATTTCTTTAGCGAGTTGGAGCATGGAGTGATTGACGTAGAGACCGTTGTATTTTTTTAAGGGAAAGTTGGCTAAATATGTTTTAAACTGGAAAAGATGGTGCTCTGGGGAGTGAGCAAGACAGTGGGATTAGTTTTGGATTGATACGGAGCTATGGGGTAAGAGTGGGGCTGTGCGATTAGTTTTGGAATAATATAGGGCTATGGGGAGAGAGTGGGGCAGTGGGATTAGTTTGGGATTGATACAGGGCTATGGGGAGAGAGTGGGATTAGTTTGGGATTGATACAGGGCTATGGGGAGAGAGTGGGGCAGTGGGATTAGTGTGGGATTGATACAGGGCTATGGGGAGAGAGTGGGGCAGTGGGATTAGTTTGGGATTGATACAGGGCTATGGGGAGAGAGTGGGGCAGTGGGATTAGTTTGGGATTGATACAGGGCTATGGGGAGAGAGTGGGGCAGTGGGATTAGTTTGGGATTGATACAGGGCTATGGGGAGAGAGTGGGGCAGTGGGATTAGTTTGAGATTGATACAGGGCTATGGGGAGAGAGTGGGGCAGTGGGATTAGTTTGGGATTGCTCCAGTAAAGAGCCGGTACAGACACGAATGGTGGCCAATGCTGTAAACCTCCATGGTTCTCACTCACTGTTTTCATGTTGCTGTAGTTGACTGAACTAAGACAAGAATGTGCTTCAAGAGAACTGGATACTAAAGGAAACAAACAGGATCTCATCCAGAGACTGCAGGCTTACCTGGAAGAACATGGTAAAATTACGACTGCTATTTAATCCCACACAAATTATATGGATTTTTAAAAAAAATAAAATTAACCTAGGAGTTTATAGTATATGAAGGATTGTGAATTCTTGTTTAGTTACCCAAAGAGTGTTGCACTTGCAAAACATCCCATTGAGACCCTATGTTACAAAGCATTACACTGAACAAATTCAAAATCAAAAATTGGCTGATCTCTGTGTAAAGGGGGATGGTTGTGAGTCATTACCGGTCATCTGGTTGGGGTCCGTTGATCAGACTGCTCGAGTTGCACCCTTGCAAGTTATAATGTCCTTTGATTCCTACCTGTAACTGATCTTTGTTGGCATGCTTTCTTGTAATGGACCTACAGTGGTCTAATATTCTCAGTGTAACCTTGTTCTAGGTTCTTAAAGCTTTAGTATATTTTGATTTGTGAAAAAGTGAACGTTTACTCTTTTCCCTTCAACTTAAAGTTAACTTTTTTTAAACCGAGTGTGTATCCAATTGTACCTCCCACAATGCTCTCTTTAGGTCAGGTTCAATGATGAGCATAATGTGTGCGCAAAGTAAACCATGGAATTCCAAGGTATTCCGTGGAAGTAGAACAAAGTACACAATCAGACGAGGAAAAGGTAAATTTAAGACTTCACATGAAGAAGGATCATCATTTGGAATGAGCTTTCAGTTAGGGTGGTGAAAGGGAAAGTTTTAGAATCATTTGATTTAAGAGACAGTGGAATGCCATAGGTCTATAGGTTTTTTTTTTAGATGAATGGGCCAAACGGCTTTCCTTATCTGTATTTATCTTGCAATCTTGTGTGTGTCCTTGTACTCTGCTGCCAGGGATTTTGGATTAGACTGCAGTTCTTGCAGCCTTTCCCTGTTGAAAGTGATGACTTTAGAGGAGTGGGGGGTGGGAGGGAGAGAGAGTACTTTATTTTTCATAGCCTTTTTTTAAACAGTTCTGGTTTAACCCTTAGTCTGCTACATGTGGATTTCTACAGTGTATGTTTTCAGCAGATTACATTAGTGTCTATGTACATTTATGTAAAATATTCTGAATTATTGTTAATTGAATTATTCACAATTTATGGCTTTTTAAAAACTCTGCCTGTGAAGCATACTCCTTCAACTTAACCCTTTGTGGTCATCAGGTATGTGCCTTTTTAATAAAATCTGAGCATTGATTTTGGGGAGGGGGTAATTCTAATGCTCCATTCCAAAAGAGTTTTCCATCAATTCTGACTGTTTTGCTGACTGCCTCACATGATATCCAGATGTTTAGCTAACAGGCCACATAACAAAGAGTAAAAAGTAAAATTCTGGAAATGTATTAACCCATTTTTTCCTTTCAGATCTTGACTGACTTGTGCATTTCTCTTTTTTTGTTGACAAAATGAAAAACCCAACCAGGTTACGCTAATCAGTCATTTAATAATCAAAATAATCTCTCAAAAAAAGTCATAAAACATCTGGGGGAAAATACTTAAACATTCAAGGTACTTGTTCACAGAATAAGCATCCTCTTTAATCAGGAACTTTATTCTGCAGAATTGCTGCACAAACCTAAATGTGTCCTTGTTTGTTTTTATGCTTTTAAAAGTAGCCATGGAACAAACATTTGTGTAGTAAGTTCTAATTCAGTGACATTGTGATTGGATTTATCACTCGAGATAACATTATTTATCCTTTAAAAAGAAACAAGTCCATTAACTTAGTAGAGACTTCTAACAGAATTGCTGTCCCCTTCTACTAATGTTCCAACAAACTTAACAAGGGTACCCTGCTGGTTAGGGTTAAAAGCTAGCCAGAAAAGGTTAGAATTAGCTCCACTTTTGAATGTTACTGTTTAAAGAGTGAGTCTCGATGATATTGGGGTACTGGTTTTGAGGATTTACTGTTCTGACAGTGCACAAACCAAATTAATGTTGGTTCATAATATTAACTTCGGGCACTTCAGCTTTGAGATTCTTTCGGACTATTTGGGCAGTAACTTTTTCCATGCCACTTCTTAATGATATCAGCACTCTCCGTTTAAGTTTTAAAAAAAATCAACTGAAATCATGAGGGTGGGGTGGGGAAGAAATCAAAGGGATGTTAAAATTAATTCTCTTTAACTGGGGTCCTGATGGTGAGACTTCATTTTAAAATGGTATAGCAAGTCTATTTTAATGTACACATGGATTTAAGATGTTATCTGTGTTCAGTAACAGTGCAGTGGGCTTGCTTGTCTTTCTTACCTCCTAGGTTAGAGAAGGGCAAATTTGCCAGGGTTCTTGTTCCTGAGTGTTGTTCATTGATCTCTGCTGGCAGTATGTCTGTGGATGTTAGGTTAGGACAGGATCATGCTTGGCTGTGAGGCCCCTTTTTGGTTGAATAGTCCACCAAAACTGATCACATGAATAATGGGCACTTGGATGAGAGAGGTGCAACCAGCTTTTGTGCAACTGTATTTCAGCAAGGGGTCCATATCTTAAGAAGGGGAGGAGAGCTGGCAGAGCAGATGGTTAATTATAAAACCATGGGTCTGCCTGGAAAATCTAATTTTGCATTCTGAAGCACAGGCATGCAATGTGCATGTTATTCAAAGGATTGCAATGTACTTGTCTAATGTCATCACCTTCTATACTTAAAGGAAACTTAACATGTAGGGGGAAGGACTTTTGATGTGAACTCAAAATATACGTCCAAGTCCTTGCTCCTTAGTTTGCAATGTCAAACTAGTATAGGTCCAGTATGAATTCACTATTATTTCTCTTACAGCTGAGGAAGAAGTGAATGAGGAGGATGTTCTAGCTGAAGATACAGAGGTAGAGAATATCTTAAGTAATGTCGTTGCTTTCTAGAATTTTGTGACGCTGCCATCAAAAGGTTTTTTTTTTGTTTGTCATCCTTGGCTGGATGAACGTGCAGTAGCTCACTTCTGAGGTTCTGCCAATGCCACTCAGTTCACTGGCAGTGCTGGCACAGTGGAGATTGGTAATTTGTTATATCTGCAGTTATAGCCATGGCACATTGGAGTTTCACACACTGCAATCTGTTTCATTTTCTTACATACAAAGTTTGTAATTTAATCAGAATATCTAGGGCGGGACCTGGGAGTATCTGAATCCTCACCTGAACCCTGAAGTTACGTTACTGCCTTGAAATTACCTACATAAAATACAGTTTGAGGTCATATTAATTTAGTTTTTCATCAGTTTGTGCTGACCATTAGTGGGCTATGGTCAATGCATGAAGATTAGTTGAAAAATTAATACTGCGATACTGAAAGTTTGAAAAGTTTCACTTGAATCCTGGAAAATATGGCTGACTCATATACACTGTAATTGATTTCCTCTGTTATGGATAAATCCTGTATTTTCTAGCTCTCTGGTTTGCAGGCTGAGTCCCAGAGCTGCCTGTACTGGTACATGTGTGAGTCTCATCTGTTTTATTGATGGTTGAGGCATAAATGTTAGTCAGGACACCGGGTGAGCTCCCCACCTCTTCGTATAGTAACGTGATCTTTTATGCCCACCTGAGAGGGCAGACAGGGCCTTGATTTCAGGTCACACCTGAAAATCGGCACCTCTGACAGTGCACCACTCCCTCAGTACTGCACTGGAGTGTTAGCCTGGATTATGTGCTCAAGTTTCTGGAGTGGGGCTTGAACCCACAGCCTTCTGTCTCAGAAGAGTGTGCTACCACTGAGCCCTGGCTGACACAAGATGAGCTATCTGCCAAAGGGCCACCATTACACTAGTCAAAGGTGGGGACGTGGAAATAGGATGTTATTAAGCGTTGACCCCAGTGCTGCCTGTGTTCATTGAAAGCACTCAAAGTATTGGGAGCTCTGGTTCAGTGATAGAATGTCATGTCTCTGTGCCTCAGCCTAGGTATTGGAAGTCAGTTCCCTTGTGCTACATTGAATTTAAAAATAAAGTTGAACATAAACCTGTACATTTCAGCAAATACCTGAGGGTAAGGTATTTTAATTATAGCTTCTGTCAAAAGTATAGATGCTGCATTCTAAGAGCATTCATATTTTTTGTTTTGTACACAGGAGGAGGAGCAACAGAAGGTTGAGCCAGAAGTTGAAGGGGAAACTGTTGCTGTCAAAGAACCAGAAGAGTAAATATTAACGAATTCCTGTTTAATTGATTTTGCACTGTATCTTGCAGTCTATATCCAGAGAACTGCTACGGTACTGGCTGATCTTCTATGCAGACAAATACTGATTTTGATGTTTCCACCACATACTGGGTCAGTGTCAATGTGGTATCAAATCAGTCTCTGATAAGGACAGAACAATTCTACTTCGAAATTTAGCGAGGCCTGCGTTACTTTATGGCTTTGGTGAACTATTGAACATCCCTTTGTGAAAGCACCTGTCTAACTATGTATTTTTGTCATGATAAAAGTTTCAGTACTCATGGTGCACAAAATGTGATGGGAAGGTGTATAGTATAGGAACAGGAGTAGGCCCTTGTGCCTGCTCTGCCATTTGATAAGATCATGGCTGATCTGTGATCTAACTCCATATACCTGCCTTTGGCCCATATCCCTTAATACCTTTGGTTGCCAAAAAGCTATCTATCTCACATTTAAATTTAGCAATTGTGCTAGTATCAATTGCCGTTTGCGGAAGAGAGTTCCAAACTTCTACCACCCTTTGTATCATAGATTACTCAAGACCTGCCAATGCAAGTCAGGAATAATCTTTATAGATTTGGGTAACTCATTTGATGTTTAAAGCTGTAAGTTTAGTCTATCACTATCCAATTACTTTGTTTTTCTGAACATGCTGCCATCCTTTAGTCAGGAGGAGAGGGTGAACTGAGCTGTGGACATTGTTGCAGTTGACCTCAACATTGCTCTCTAATGAAAGGCATGCTAGTGGAATCGCTTGTTCTTTTGCTCTCTAACAAAAGCATTCCATTACTATTGTGAACAATTGCTCCACTATTATCTCGAGCAGCCTGTTGAAGCTTTGTTGGGTTCAAATGATAGTCCAGTGTGGATTTCAAACTGTGTCTTCTGAACAAGAGTCAGTGCTTTACTCCTAGAGCTAGTCTTAGCTTAATGAGTAACATTTCTGGGCATGATGCAAGAATATTTTTGCAGTTCCTAACTCGATTATTTAAAAACAAAACGTGTTTTTACTATTTAAGATGAGCATTAGATGATGTTGTTCCGCTCTTTCCACATAAATTCTAAAAGTATTTCTTTTTCAGAACTGCAGCAAAGAAGTTGGTTAAAATAATGGCACCAATGACTGAGAGTGAGGTGAGTATCAACGAACTTTGGCAAAATAGCCCTCCCCCTGCATTTTACTATACCAGTAGTCAGTTTTATAAACTATACTTAACTGTTTGTGTGAGGGTTATGTACCAGTGTTCTGTAGATACCTGACTGCAACTAAAATACCAATCCTAACTGACAGAACACCCAACATCGTCTGCTTTGTAAATGGTTTGAAGTTTTAGGCATTCACTTGTTTGATGTCCAGAGCTTCCCACATGTCTTGTATTCTGCATTCAGTAAACCCCATTAAATCATGATCTAACACTGTATAACTAATCCTAGTATCCCTCTTGCACTATAATGTACTTTCCTCTTCTCCCTCCCCCACCCCACATCCCTTTTCTGTTCGCGAGGTCGTGCACCTCTGATGGCTGAGGGTGGGTGAGGGTCCTGATATAGTCCCCACCACTTATAGCGGGCAAGTTGTGCGAACGTGGTTTGCCCATTACATGTGATGGCTGTTATAACACATGCACAGTCTGGGCTGTGTTAGTAACCCAGTGCTGGCAGCTTTGGGGCTTGCTGCTGACACCCGATCAGCATACCCCACTTCTTTCATTCTTTCACCTGCAGTGTACCCATGGCCTCGCCAGCCCCATTCAATTATGCGGCGTATGTAGAATCCATCTTATTGAATTCTTGTTCACTTCATTCCTCGAAGTTTGAATAGAAAGGTCTGGACGCTGGCAGCAGATTTATAAGAGGGCTAACGCCTGGACGCTGGCAGCAGATTTATAAGAGGGCTAACGCCTGGACGCTGGCAGCAGATTTATAAGAGGGCTAACGCCTGGACGCTGGCAGCAGATTTATAAGAGGGCTAACGCCTGGACGCTGGCAGCAGATTTATAAGAGGGCTAACGCCTGGACGCTGGCAGCAGATTTATAAGAGGGCTAACGCCTGGACGCTGGCAGCAGATTTATAAGAGCGCTAACGCCTGGACGCTGGCAGCAGATTTATAAGAGCGCGAGCGCTAACGCCTGGACGCTGGCAGCAGATTTATAAGAGCGCGAGCGCTAACGCCTGGACGCTGGCAGCAGATTTATAAGAGCGCGAGCGCTAACGCCTGGACGCTGGCAGCAGATTTATAAGAGCGCGAGCGCTAACGCCTGGACGCTGGCAGCAGATTTATAAGAGCGCGAGCGCTAACGCCTGGACGCTGGCAGCAGATTTATAAGAGCGCGAGCGCTAACGCCTGGACGCTGGCAGCAGATTTATAAGAGGGCTAACGCCTGGACGCTGGCAGCAGATTTATAAGAGGGCTAACGCCTGGACGCTGGCAGCAGATTTATAAGAGCGCTAACGCCTGGACGCTGGCAGCAGATTTATAAGAGCGCTAACGCCTGGACGCTGGCAGCAGATTTATAAGAGCGCAAACGCCTGGACGCTGGCAGCAGATTTATAAGAGCGCAAACGCCTGGACGCTGGCAGCAGATTTATAAGAGCGCGAGCGCTAACGCCTGGACGCTGGCAGCAGATTTATAAGAGCGCGAGCGCTAACGCCTGGACGCTGGCAGCAGATTTATAAGAGCGCGAGCGCTAACGCCTGGACGCTGGCAGCAGATTTATAAGAGCGCGAGCGCTAACGCCTGGACGCTGGCAGCAGATTTATAAGAGCGCGAGCGCTAACGCCTGGACGCTGGCAGCAGATTTATAAGAGCGCGAGCGCTAACGCCTGGACGCTGGCAGCAGATTTATAAGAGCGCGAGCGCTAACGCCTGGACGCTGGCAGCAGATTTATAAGAGCGCGAGCGCTAACGCCTGGACGCTGGCAGCAGATTTATAAGAGCGCGAGCGCTAACGCCTGGACGCTGGCAGCAGATTTATAAGAGCGCGAGCGCTAACGCCTGGACGCTGGCAGCAGATTTATAAGAGCGCGAGCGCTAACGCCTGGACGCTGGCAGCAGATTTATAAGAGCGCGAGCGCTAACGCCTGGACGCTGGCAGCAGATTTATAAGAGCGCGAGCGCTAACGCCTGGACGCTGGCAGCAGATTTATAAGAGCGCGAGCGCTAACGCCTGGACGCTGGCAGCAGATTTATAAGAGCGCGAGCGCTAACGCCTGGACGCTGGCAGCAGATTTATAAGAGCGCGAGCGCTAACGCCTGGACGCTGGCAGCAGATTTATAAGAGCGCGAGCGCTAACGCCTGGACGCTGGCAGCAGATTTATAAGAGCGCGAGCGCTAACGCCTGGACGCTGGCAGCAGATTTATAAGAGCGCGAGCGCTAACGCCTGGACGCTGGCAGCAGATTTATAAGAGCGCGAGCGCTAACGCCTGGACGCTGGCAGCAGATTTATAAGAGCGCGAGCGCTAACGCCTGGACGCTGGCAGCAGATTTATAAGAGCGCGAGCGCTAACGCCTGGACGCTGGCAGCAGATTTATAAGAGCGCGAGCGCTAACGCCTGGACGCTGGCAGCAGATTTATAAGAGCGCGAGCGCTAACGCCTGGACGCTGGCAGCAGATTTATAAGAGCGCGAGCGCTAACGCCTGGACGCTGGCAGCAGATTTATAAGAGCGCGAGCGCTAACGCCTGGACGCTGGCAGCAGATTTATAAGAGCGCGAGCGCTAACGCCTGGACGCTGGCAGCAGATTTATAAGAGCGCGAGCGCTAACGCCTGGACGCTGGCAGCAGATTTATAAGAGCGCGAGCGCTAACGCCTGGACGCTGGCAGCAGATTTATAAGAGCGCGAGCGCTAACGCCTGGACGCTGGCAGCAGATTTATAAGAGCGCGAGCGCTAACGCCTGGACGCTGGCAGCAGATTTATAAGAGCGCGAGCGCTAACGCCTGGACGCTGGCAGCAGATTTATAAGAGCGCGAGCGCTAACGCCTGGACGCTGGCAGCAGATTTATAAGAGCGCGAGCGCTAACGCCTGGACGCTGGCAGCAGATTTATAAGAGCGCGAGCGCCAACGCCTGGACGCTGGCAGCAGATTTATAAGAGCGCTACAAGAATTTCTCCTTGAGGTGATACACTGCCTGATTTGTCCTTCAGTTTTTGGTGTTTAGTTCAGCTTCTTCCAAAGAACTATTCAAAAGCAAATATAAATATTTTTTTAAAAACATGCATCAGTTTTTTCATGTATATTTCATTCATACAATATCAGGTGAGTAAGCACAGCTGTTTCTGCCCAAAATAAACTGAGCACTTGAGCCCCTGTAACTTTGAAATTGCCGTCCACGCAAATAGTTATCGCGTTTTGCCCGATATGAGCAAGTGCTTGTTTTAATCGTGGAAGTTTTAAGTGGTGGGGACTGTGCCAGGTTTCCACTAGTACCTCTCCTGGGCCATACGTCAGACTTGCTACTCATTGAAAAATGGAAGTCTAGAATGATGAGGTGATGTTACAAGTTTAGAGTGTTACCATGGATGTTCCCTTAGGTACAGTAGTGCTAGTCACTCCTGTAAGTGGCCGGAGAGTCTTGGGCTTACGGTTGTGTCTGTGTTGTCCTGTATCTAACTATGTGATAGTGTAAGCCAAAGGTGTAACAGCAGGAACCTTGTGATCTGAACGAGGTATTTATGTCTTTCACCTGTGCGCCTCTCCAATTATTTCGAGGACGGACTGAGTTAACACTTGGTGAGAAATGCCAGCTACAAATGGTTAAACTGCTTTATTTCACAGCATGTGAACACAGCAACAGTTCTGATCGGACGTGCTTCATTCAATCAGTACAACTCACCTCTAATAATACAAAATAATGAGCACACTATGTTTTCCCATATAAGTGGGTTGTCTTGCTTAACTTAAGCAAAGTAACATCTAATCACCCTCTTGCATTCTAGCCTTCTGAATCTAACAAAAGCTTGCTCTCACAGCTTTAAGAACTTGACTGTCAGTGAATGTGCCTGTTTTCCTCTATGTTCACTGCTGGGGACCATGGACCTCCCAACACTGGTTTGAGGTGTTTATCGATTGCTGGATTGTGTATTTGGGGGAACAGCTTCAACGCTTAGGCCATTAGCATTTTCGCTACCTGTTGTCACCTCATCCTTTTTTTAAACTTGTGTGAATGCACTTTGCATTAAAAACCCAACATTTAAATGTAACTCATAGGGGGGGAAAAAAGTCAAAAATTCCAAAATGTGACTGGTGTATTGATGCATGTTGGGGATGTGCCTTTAAACGAGCTATGGATTAACTTTTTTTTTTCAACATTCTTTAGTGTTTGCTCAATGAAAACAATTGGATAAAATTACTATTTTGCGTGTTACCCTGATGTTCCATTAAAGAGGAGTGTAACTGTAAGTTGCTTCTTTAAGAAGCTTCTGTGTGTGCATTCTCCAAATGAATGGAATGTACATTAAACTGTGGAAATAAAAAGACCTGGTTAAAATTCTGCTCAAATTAAATTAGTTTGGATTGTCACTGTGATTTCCTTTGGCTCAAATAACCACATGTAGTCTCTCTGGCACATATCTGCAGAAGGACTGAATTACCTACTCCTGTTCCTATGTTCTCCATTCTTCAGGTTGCCTTGATTATGTGCTCTTTGTTTTTAACAGCGAAGGCCGCTCTACAATAAAAGCAAAGGCACAGTTCCTTTTTTGGGTGGGGTCAACAAATGAGCCTGAGAGGTTCACAACATGTTCCTCATTGTTATGCTGACATCTATTAACAGATTTCTCAGATGCAATGAAATGTTCAGCCCAGGGCTAGAGAAACATTTTTCAGAGAGATGTGTAAGGTATTTTTTATGCTAGAGTATGTAAATTGTACAAATGGTAACTTGACATTCTTTTTTTGGAAATGTTTGAGTAGAGATATAACATTGAGGCTGGGATGTTCTTCCAGTTATCCAATGTAGAGCGGCATTGACACCAGCCATGAAGCATTCCGCAGGCTAGGTAATCCCACATTTTTGGCTGGAGAAAGAAATGTGAAGGTGGCTGAACTCAATATTAGGGAAGAATCGAATGGGAAACATGATTGAATAAAATAAAGAAAGCACTTGACTATAAAACACACTAGATTTTAAGGAAAGTTAAATGTTCAAAGTTACGGGACCGGCCATCAGCTTGAAAAGTGCAGTAATTACAGAAATGAGGATGCAATTCTCCTTACTGGTCATAAATACCAAGTATTGGAAAAGTTGTTTAGCAACGTTTGAGTATAAATGTAATCAAAAAATGGAGATATTCTTGAACAGCACTGTTTGGTTCCAGCATTGCTTACAAAGGTAAACAAGCTATAACTTGACTTGTGATCCCAGCAGTGAGTGCTTTCATTACTGAGAAGGTTTTGAAAATGGTACATCCCGTAGTATATTGGTAACATGCAATGGCCAATCATACTTCACTGTTATTCATTGGCATGGGAAGCAGAGCATTTGTATTTTAAATGCTGATTGTCATCAGTCCTGAGCCATTTGTGAACAGTCTTTGGTTAAGCTGGTACAGTATGTTGATGCTGTAATGTTCTCTGCCATGCAGTGGTAGGATGTATCTTTGTGTCCAGTCTTGAGGTACTTTTACACTTAAAATGCAGCTGGTGGCAAAAAAACCCAGAAGTTTGCTATTGACTGCTATTAAAAATATAACTCTTGTTTTACTTCTGAGGAATCCACTTTTTTTTTGTAGGCCTCACGAGCTCCTGCCATGTTTGCCAACAGCTGATGCAACGGGGTGCCAGGTGGAAATGTAAATAGGGAAAGTGGCACCAGGTGGCCAGTATAGCTTCGCTCTCCTATAACTTACCACTGCAGTGTTAAAAAAAAAACCTTTAGCCATGCTACATGGAGAAGTGCTGAGCAGAGCCTAAGTACTTCTCCATGTGGAGAGAGGAAATGGTGCTATTGCCGGTTCTCCAGGTGGAATTGGAAGAAGCTTGCTCATCATCTTGGTCAGACAATGGTGTATGGTACAGGAGGCCATGGAGAGGTACAACTTTAAACCGGATTAAAGAAAGAATCTCTTCAGTTGCAACTAAATTCTGGGGAAGGAGAGAAAGAAAAATGAGAAAATTAAGGACTTCCTAAAAAGTTTCAACACAGGTATTGACCTGTCTAAACCTAATCCTGCACTCCTGATGGTTCTGAATAATCTGTTTAAAATTAAATAGGTGCTTTTGGTTAGTGCAGTTCGGGTTACAGTATTTAGGAGGATTATTCCCCCTGTCCTTGAATTTTCTCCCACTTTTTGAAGGTAGTAACTGCTATCGGGGTACATCCTGGCACCTAGGGATCCTGTTCCTTCCACTGCCCTAGCTGAGTATAACTCAGCACAGATTGGGGGTTCAAACCCAGGGTATATGTGTCTCGTACTGCACCTACTGCTATCAGAATTTAATGTAATCGTCTGAATGTAAAATTTTGAGAAGTGATTCAGCATGTTTAGTGAATTTGATATCTATAATCTTTTTCTTAATTTCTCTATATACAGAGGCTAAAGAAAAGAGCAGAGCGGTTCAATGTACCAGGGACAGCAGAGAGTAAGAAAGCTGCCCGCGCTGCACGGTAACTATTGCACAAAACCAAGGTTTGGAAATGGCATTCAGAATGCAGCCTTACTGTCAAACCTTTAAATATTCTATCTCAGTGCAATGTGTATTTTATTTGAGCAAAAGGAAACAATTTTTCAGGCAAATGGATAGTTGAGCTGTCATATCACATTGTGTATGTTAATAACACAGACATCATAGTGCAAAGCTCCAGTGACTCCTGCTGGAAATTATGTTTGGATGTTTTGGTGAAATTGGCCTCAGCTGCGATGGCCTCTGAATAAATAACGTGACATTCACTGTCCAGACTCGCACTCTGACAAAGCCCCAGAAGGTGGCCAGTATCTGTGGAACTATTGCTGCTTGACTTGACACCTTCAGGAGATGGAGATGGGGGTGGGGGGCAGTGTAGAAAACTGCAGAGGTAAGGCAAAACCCATTTCCCAAATTTAGGTGTGGTTGAGATGGACTTTGTGCACTGCTGTTTCCCTTTAAGCTGTAAAAATGTTTGAACTATATAATTCACTGTTTTAATAAAACTGTCTGCAATCAGCCAACCAAAATTCAGAGACCAGGTCTCAGGCAGCTGAATGTAGCACAGTTTTGAGAGCATCTGAATGACCT
Source organism: Heptranchias perlo (assembly GCF_035084215.1). Classification (NCBI taxonomy): domain Eukaryota; kingdom Metazoa; phylum Chordata; class Chondrichthyes; order Hexanchiformes; family Hexanchidae; genus Heptranchias; species Heptranchias perlo. The sequence goes on along the minus strand of NC_090370.1, from coordinate 2,738,772 downwards.
TAGCTGTTGGTGAAGGGGTTAAACCGCAGATGCGTGCATCTAATGTTCCATCCTGGACAGTCATCTGTTTTGCCCTCAAACTTCTGAGATTCATGTTCTTGAGAGGTAGGGTATTTTTGAATAAAACTTTAATTGGCTGAGAAATAAAAATACTGATTACAGATCAAATCTAAGCTTCATTCTTTCCACTCCTCACAACTTTGTTCTAAGGATCTGAATTAAATCCTGTCCAGAAGGTGGCAGTATTGATGCAGTAATCAGCTGCCATTTTTTTTAAATGGCTCTATGAAACAAGCTGAGTCCAAGAGTGAGATTGACCATGGTCTATCCCACAGTACCTTTTTGGATTATATGTAGGTTTTCAGAGAGAATCTAATCATTTAACATTTATTCTTTCCAAAATAGGTTTGGTTTGCCTGTTGTTGCAACGAAAGGTAAGAACAAAACCATCCTTGTATTTCGATCCAACATTGTTCCCAATATTATAGATATGATGATTTTAAAAATAGAACTAAACTGAACAAGAAAAACAAGAGCAGCAACAGTCTCCCATCCCATGCATCTGTATACTCTACCACTCCGTACAAGCGTATTTAAAATTGCAGTTTCTGTGAATCTGGAGCAGCAGGGGGAGGGGGTGATGAGAGTAACATACATTTGTATTTTTCTCTTTTTTTTACCCCTCCCCCTTGTCTCCAACAAAAGGAATTAATTGCTTCAAGAAATATAATTTTTAAAACCTGCTCTTGGAGCCATCATTCCATTTCTCTTCCCTGCACTCTCACCCCAAAAACCAGTTCCTTTGCTTGAGAACCAGTAATTAATTTTAGATGTTGAGGAAAAGCCAGTAACCTGTAACAGATAAGGTCATTGAGTTCTAATCTTCTGAAAATACTATTCTCGCTTGAATTTTTTTTTTCCCCCTTTAGCCACGTGTGTCTGCCTGACTGCCCACAGTCCTCTGCACCTTGAGTTCCTGGCCTTGGCCTTAGGGAGGTGCTCAGTACAGGCCAGGTGTTAGTATTCGCAGCGGACGAGAATCTGAAGTGGCGGATACTTGCATACCTCCCAATGACTGGTTTCGTGGTGCTCTACTGGACCAGCCATATAAATACTGTGGCTACGAGAGCAGGTCAGAAGCTGGGTATTCTGCGGCGAGTGACTCATCTCCTGACTCCCCAAAGCCTTTCCACCATCTACAAGGCACAAGTCAGGAGTGTGATGGAATACTCTCCACTTGCTTGGATGAGTGCAGCTCCAACAACACTCAAGCAGCTCGACACCATCCAAGGTAAAGCAGCCCGCTTGATTGGCACCCCATCCACCACCCCAAACATTCACTCCCTTCACCACCGGCGCACTGTGGCTGCAGTGTGTACCATCCACAGGATGCGCTGCAGCAACTCGCCAAGGCTTCTTCGACAGCACCTCCCAAACCCGCGACCTCTACCATCTAGAAGGACAAGAGCAGCAGGCACATGGGAACGACACCACCTGCACGTTCCCCTCCAAGTCACACACCATCCCGACTTGGAAATATATCGCCGTTCCTTCATTGTCGCTGGGTCAAAATCCTGGAACTCCCTTCCTAACAGCACTGGGAGAACCGTCACCACACGGACTGCAACGGTTCAAGAAGGCGGCTCACCACCACCTTCTCGAGGGCAATTAAGGATGGGCAATAAATGCTGGCCTCGCCAGTGATGCCCACATCCCGTGAACGAATATTAAAAAAAATTAATTCCATCACTATTGCACTTCATCTGTAGTCAAAATCTATTTAAGTGGTGATAGTGACTACTAGTTTTGGGCTGCTTAGTTAAAGAATCCCATTTCTGCTACCATGTTAAGAATTATCCTGACTTTGCCAGTCCAGGAAAATTGGGCAGTAGCTTTGTCAACTCGCATATTAGTTTCTGGTACCTCTCACTAAGGTCAATGTTATATGAAGTTTTTATTGTCAAGCTGTTAGAATTTTGTATGTATTGTTACATTTTTATATCCAATATTATTCCAGGAGAACATATCTGTACTGTGCTGTGCTCGGTCTCTTAATGCTGCACAAGAGCATTGAGTACATGACTATATACAGCAACATAGACCCCTATTTCCAATATTTGAAGATGTGTCTTTAGTGTCGTAACCAGGCTGATATGAGTGAATCGCATTCTTTCTATTTTAGGTGCTCCTGGGAATATCAAAACCGCGGTAAGTTTGTTTTTACTAAAAAAAAAATAATTTCAGTACAATCCAAACTCCCATCTATTATGTCTGACTATCTAATCATCAATATTTTTGAGGGGTAATTGTCAACATCTTAACTTCTTTCCAGACTTGGATGTGTTCACACAGAATCCAACATGGTCACGAGTGAAGTGTCTTTAGTTTCTAAAATAACTTGACAACGCTGCAGAATGGTCAGAATGTGTGTTGTCAATTGTTTAAAATGTCTAACTAGAATAGCTTGCAACCTGTGCACTGGGAATGGAGTCCGCCATATGCAACAATGCAAGCTCCAACCTAAATTGGGCCCTCAAACCTACTATATGAACAAGAGTATTTGATGTGAATTGCTTCATGTACAGCCTTAGTAGTATATTGTTCTGACCATGTCAGCAGGGTAAAGTAATTAGTTTGACTGTGTAATGTATCAAACATACTCATTCTGAAGGCTTACTCTTAACTTTCAGATCAGTGCTGAAAAATTGAGAGAGAGAGCTGAAAGATTTGGTATGAATGTATCATCACTCTCAAAAAAGGTAAGGTATAAACCGGTTTGTCATTGTAGTTGGGGAGTTAAAAACTTGTTATACTTTTGTGGGGGGGGGGGGGGCGGTAATTTTTGAAGTTGGAATAAAAAATCGAACATCAGGTTTAATTAGCAAATTTGATCTATAATATCTATCTGTGCTTTCCTCTTACCTTGCTGCTTTGTTATGAGGGTTTTGCTGACCAGGGACGAAGTGGGGGAATGCCGCTTTTGTTTGTGCAATTTAACATTTAAACTCTGTACCCAGTGACCAAGGTCCTAATGGTATGTTCACTGGGTCACAACTTGTTTAAATGTAACGGCCAGGACCCCTATTCATACAAATAAGGAAGTAATTTCAGTTTTAAAATTAATTTTTGAAGAAATAGAATCTGCGTTCTATTCAGGTGAACCATTGAGGAAGGAATAAGGTAATTGTCCAGAGTTGTGCTGGGGATTCTTGGCAGTGGGTTTACTGCTCATTAAACAATTGTTTTTGATTTCATGTATTTTTTTTAGTTTTAATGGGGTTTTGGTGAATTTTGATTGGTGATCGAAATGTGATAGTGGGTCACAGGATATGCTATGCGTCTCTCATCACTCCTCCCTCCTCTTGTAAGTGATATAAAATTTGGGTAGCTAGGAAATAATTGGGGGTATAGTGTCCCTTGTATATTAACTAAACCCAACTCAATACAATCACTCCTTTTTGCTGTTCACCTGACCCTCAGTTATTCTATTGGAATCTTCCATTAATCTCATGTTACTCCTTTCTTCCATTAGTTGTTGCTAGTGTGCCTAGTAATTACAGTATTTTATTGTATGGTGGCCTCCAGTGACCAAAAACCAGGCTGAGACTACCTCATCGGTTATAAGTGGCAGTTCAGCTAAGGCAGATGACAAATTTCAAACATTTATTTGTAATAGTGTTGGTTGAGATGACGGGTAGTCTGTTAGTTTTATAATGGGGGGAGAGGAGACAGGGAATGGTCTGGCTTGTAGGTTGAAAAGCACTGGTCTATTCCTTGGCAGACTGGTTAATCACTTAACAAGCCTCAACTGTATTTGACTCGTGATCAGCACAGAAAACATGGTTGTAGTTGGTAATGCATTTGGCACACCTACCGCTTACAGGAAATGTGCACATGGAGCAAGTTATAATGACCTCCGTTAGGTGGTAAATGTTTTGACTGTATAACAAGGATAGAAAATTTAATTATCGCAGTAGGGTGCTTGGGAAGTTGTTGTATGCAGTTAGAAGTGGGCTCCTTGCAGCATGCTGTGAAATAATGACCCACTTACATAACACTGAAGCAACAATACAGCTTTGTATTAAATATCCAGTTTGCCATTTCTTCAAAAGTAGGTAAAGATTGCTGCTAACATCCCATTACATTTTTGCAGCGAGTGTAAACTTTCATTACGCCGCACACTTCATTGGGCTCCATCTGTCACCTGGGTTTTTGCTGCGTTGAGTCCACAAACAAATTGGCTTTGTGTTAAGAGTGCTGCCTGGGTGAGCCTCTTAAGGCGACAATGTGTTCTTTCTACCCCCTCCGAGTTCTTGTGGAGCTCTCAATCAAGCCACGCTAGATGCTATAATGAGTGTTGACGGCAGGGAGAATGCGGCTGGCAGCTACAAAAATTGTAGCACAGTGAAGTTGTCATTGCCGTTAGCCCCTTGCTGTGAGAAGGGGCTTGTGATTGATGTGTCCACCATCTCTCTGTCTGCAGCACTGGGGTGATCTGCTAGGCCCCACTTCATTGCAGACTGGTAACAACATGCAATTAAAACATGAGAAGCTGGGGGATTACAATATCTGGATCATGGCCAGCAAAAATCACCACAAGACTGGATGTGTCAACATGGGAGGAGGTGCAAGGATTTTGTGTTTTTGTTTTCTAACTTTTTTTTGTTTTCCTTTTAGAGGAAGTGAGTGCAAATGGTCTTTGCTTACTATGCCATTTAAAGAAAACATTCCCTTCCTCATTGAACAGGATGTGGAGATGCCGGTGATGGACTGGGGTTGACAATTGTAAACAATTTTACAACACCAAGTTATAGTCCAGCAATTTTATTTTAAATTCACAAGCTTTCGGAGATTTTCTCCTTCCTCAGGCAAATGTTGAACAGGGTCATGCTTATCCTTAACTCCTTCTCCCAATACCCTGGCTGAACCTGAGTTGTCATCCTGCATGTTGTGCTTTGGTGCTGAACACAGTAGCAAAATGCAGTTATGTAATTTAGAAAGTGCTCTCTTAGTAAACCCTGGTAATGCAATAATATTCAAATAGGCATCTTTTGTTTATCTGCATCTAACTGCAAGCTAATCATATCCTAAGAAGCATTCTCCAAATAAACCTTTCAATATTTGAAATGGGTGCAGAAAAATCACAACCAACCTCCTTTTGATAGTGTGACTTTTAAAAATTATTTTCCACTCCATTACTTTCCTTCTAGTTTCCCCTGTGATTGAAGGAGACGATTCGGCCCATCGTGCCTGTGCTGGCTCTTTGAAAGAGCTATCCAATTAGTCCCATTCCCCTGCTTCTTCCCCATAGCCCTGTAAATTTTTTCCCTTCAAGTATTTATCCAATTCCCTTTTGAAAGTTATTATTGAATCTGCTTCCACTGCCTTTTCAGGAGCACATTCCAGATCATAACAACTCTGCGTTTTTAAAAAAAAGTTTCCTCATGTCGCCTCTGGTTCTTTTGCCAATCACCTTAAATCTGTGTCCTCTGGTTACTGACCTTTCTGCCACTGGAAACAGTTTCTCCTTATTTACTCTGTCAAAACCGTTCATGATTTTGAACACCTCTATCAAATCTGCTCTAAGGAGAACAACCTCAGTCTCTCCACCTAACTGAAGTCCCTCATCCCTGGCACTATTCTAGTAAATCTCTTCTGCACCCTCTCTAAGGCCTTGATATCCTTCCTAAAGTGCGGTGCCCAGAATTGAACACAATACTCCAGCTGAGGCCTAACCAGTGTTTTATAAAGGTTTAGCATAACTTCCTTGCTTTTGTACTCTATGCCTCTATTTATAAAGTCCAGGATCTCTCATGCTTTTTTAACAGCCTTCTCAACTTGTCCTGCTACCTTCAAAGATTTGTGTATGTGCACCCCCAGGTCTCTCTGTTCCTGCACCCCCTTTAAAATTGTACCATTTAGTATATATTGTCTCTCCTCATTCTTCCTGCCAAAATGTATCACTTGACATTTCTATGCGTTAGATGTCATCTGCCATGTGTCTGCCCACTTCAGTCTGTTCTCCTGAACTCTGATACTATCCTTCACGTTGTTTACTACATTTCAGTTTCGTGTCATCTGCAAACTTTGAAATTATACCCTGCATACCCAAGACCATGTCATTAATATATATCAAAAACAGGAGTGGTCCTAATACTGTTCCCTGGGGAACACCACTGTATACTTCCCTCCAGTCTGAAAAAACAACCGTTCCCCTCTGCTTTCCGTCCCTTAGCCAATTTTGTATCCATGCTGCCACTGTCCCTTTAGTCCCATGGGCTTTAATTTTGCTAACAAGTCTATTATGTGGCATTTTATCAAATGCCTTTTGAAAGCCCATTTACACATCGTCAATCGCACTACCCTGATCAACCCTCTCCGGTACTTCATCAAAGAACTCAATCGAGTTAGTCAAACACAATTTTCCTTTAACAGATCCGAGCTGACTTTCATTTATTAGCCCATACTTTTCCAAGTGCCAATTAATTTTGTCCTGGATTATTGTCTCTAAAAGTTTCCCCACCACTGACGTTAGGCCTGTAATTGCCGGGTTTATCCCTCTCCCCTTTTTTTGAACAGGGGTGTAACATTTACAATCCTCCAGTCCTCTGGCATTGCACCCATATCTAAGGAGGATTGGAAGATTATGGCCAGAGCCTCTACCCTTACTTCCCTCAGTAACCTAGGATGCATCCCATCTGGACTGGGTGACTATTCTACTTTGAGTACTGCTACCCTTTTAAGTACCTCCTTTATCTATTTTTATCCTATCCAATATCGCTACTACCTCCTCCTTTACTGCATCTCTCAAGATAAATAGAAAAATACTTAGAATTGGCATTTTATAATTATTAGTTATATTTTGTAGCTGTCTGAAGAGATGGTGATTGTATGTTAAGTTACTAGTAGGACATTCAGATTATTAAACAGTTTTAACTGTTATACTTTTGGTGTTTAATGACTGTAATCATTGCATGGGCTGAAATGTCAGCCACTCCTGACTGTAAAAGCTTTCCTGTACAATGGTGAGTTGACTACTGTATAGGAGTTTATTGAACCTCAATGTTTCTTGCTGTTGACCATATTTCCACCTTCAGAGCTTTGTTGGTGTCATTGTTGCTTGTAACGTCACAAGACAGATAGATTTGCAGGAGTGGTAGTGATTGCTTTTGAAGAGGTTATTTTGTGATTTTTATTTTAAACCTTGGTGTCCTGCACTATATGGGCCTTATCTTTCACATTAGTTTCTCAGTTTCAAATAAATTGAGGCGAGTGAGTAGCAGAGGGGAAGTTTACTTTGTGCTGGCACAAAAAGTAAATCCTTTATCACCATTGCAATTCAACTAGCAGCACCCATGCAATGAAGCAGATTTTATTCAGTTGTTTAAAAAATTCAAACTGCACAGTGATCATGATCTAGCATGCCTATGAAGATCAGACCTTTTAAAATTGTTACTGAAATTATTTCCATGCTGTTTTTGATTCTCTAAATTAGTTGGTGTTTGTATACTTCAGTTTCTGTCTTTTGTGCAGGTTATAGCAGGGGTTCTGTTCCTGGCTATGTATGTATATTTTTCATCCTTGGAATTGAATACATGACTTCTTCTGGGGTTCGATTCCATATGTGCCAGCAGCCCTTTCTTCATTACTGCCTAGTTGGTGTGTCAGTAGGCTGGTCAGTTGGCAGGGAATCATGGCCACGGATTCTCTCCTTACCTGATGCATGCTAGCACTTTTCAGCAAGGGTCACTGGATAGCAATTAGGAGTGGGAGCCTGTGGTTTTTTTTCCCCCCTGTTCCACACCCCAGGGGTGCTGAAACCAATGGAGTGCTGTAATCACAGCCCTGTTGTATAATCATTTTAAGTACTGTGTTCTTAACTGATCCTTTGACATTGCTCATGTTAGGAAACTGCTTTTCAAATTCAATTAGTTGGATTTTCTTTTTAAAAATTAACAATTTTATGCCATTTTGAGCTGTTGTAGAGGAGGCTATAGCTTTTATTTATAACTTTGAATGGATTTTTTTAAGAAACTAAAGAAGTGCTATTCTCTCCTGTCAGACCTGCTCTAATCTGCATTGTACGAGCATTTGATCTTTGTGAAAAATGAAGGGGAAAAGAACTGTACTGAATGCTCCTGTACTTCTTGAATAGTTATCTGCCCAACCAATGATGTCATTATGCTTTGCTCAGTTTAGCCTAAGAATTGCTGTTAAAATGCTCTCTAACACTTTTGCTGCCCAGAGTGCACAGCAAGAATTATAACCTTGTGCAATACATCAGCTGCTGGGACATAATGAGAAGCATTTTCTCCCCCATTCGTTGCAAATTTTTAATGACATTTGGCTGCAGTACCAATTCCAAGGGTACTCAGCCCTCTGGAATCTTGCCCAAGTGCCCATTCTTCACGTACTTGTGTGTGGCTTGGTACTACACCACCGTGCATTTACATGTGAAGCCGAATATTACCGCCTTAAATCAACTTCAATCTCCACTTAATGTGTGTTTGCTTTTCTTATAGACTGAAGATGATGAGAAGATGAAGAAGAGGAAGGAGCGGTTTGGAATTGTGACCAGTTCTGCAGGAGGTGGAGATGATGTAGAGGTAATCAAACTAGCACGATTATCCAACACCTTGGAAGCCCGCCAACTCTGATCTCTAGGTTTGTCCACAACAGGGTACAATTAGCAATTTATAAATGTAGGTAAATGATTTTTTGACTGTTGCAATTAACAATTGTGAATTTATGCAATGGCTAAATAACTTAATTTTATACGGTTGCAACTGGCAAAGCCTCACTCCAAACAAATGAACAGAAATTGAATGTAATCGCCTTGAGGTTGAGTAGCCATATGGGTATAGTATTGAATATACTATATAATCCTTCCACAAACCACGTACAACCGATCCTATCATGAACAGAATGGTTGTCATGCTGGATGTGAGTGGCCCGAAGACTCATTGATCCGTGAACTCTCATAGTGATGTAATCATTGCAGCAGTTAATTGGAATAATTAGGGTCAGTCTATACTGTAAGAAAATCATGATGGGAATTTTAAATAGATCAACTTTCTGATCATTTGGTATATTTTTTTTTTAGGCAAAGAAGAGGAAAAGAGCAGAACGTTTTGGGATTGTCTGATAACACCTTGCTTTTTTTTTACCAAGAATATTTTAAACGTGTATCAAGTAGATTTTTTTAGGATACTTTTTAAACTAAAAATGTGCTTTATTTCCCTATTGTGTATCAGTTTGCAGTAATGGTGTTTGCAAGGTGTCAGAAATTAGATGACTTATTTAATTACAACTGCTAGAATGTACAGTTGCTTCAGCAATAAGGAATAAGATGCTGAGATACCATGGAGTGCAAGTCACTGCTGCAGGCTGGAGATAATCTTAGTGGAACTTTCTGCAGGTACTGTACAACCAAGTGAAACTTGATAAATAATTAAAGGTGGTTGTGTCTTTGTTAAACATTGCAAGCTGCAAAAGTCTAATTTGTAAATGAAAGTGCACGTGACTTCTTTGTTGTGATATTGTTGCATCACCTTGTTTTTTTTTAAAAAACATTTTGAGTGAAGTAAAACCTTGACTGATGGGACAGTGAGTAAAAGTTCAAATTGCAGCGGGAGTTGGGCTTTAACACGGGCTATGCTAGAGATTTGGTGCAGGCTGTTCAGGGCTAAGGCTACTTTTTAAAAAAAAACACACCACAAAATCTATTCCCTACACAGTGCAGACCCTTTAAAACCCATTGAACACAAAGGGTTGGTGTTTCCTTAGGAAAGAGCCTTTTATGATTTTGTTTGGAGGGGGGTGCGGGGGGGTTCATTTCATTTTCTGATTTCAAATGTTTTTAGCGTTAGCATGGGGACAAAATGGGCAGGGAGAAATTGTTAACTATCATATAGATGTCAACATCCATCTGCTCACTTATGAATAATTCTTACTGCACACCACATGAATCAGTCTCTCTTCTTTCTCCCTCCAGTGTTGAAATACTGATGATCGTAGCCACTAATTAAGTCAAAAAAATAGTTGGGCTACATATAATTGTACTAAGATCATTGTGCACAAAGTTTGACTCAGTCTTGTCATTGTACACTGCCAGCTGTTTTTTTTATATAATATGATTATCTTTCTCTAGCAGAGAAAGATGCTAATCAGCCATAGAAATACCCTTTGTAAAGAAATTGAGTCCAAGCTTATGTTGGCATTCAAGATGAGGTTGATTTGAGTCTTTTGCTCCTTTGCTTGAGTGCAGGCTTGCATTTATCACAGTGAGGGATGAGGATGATCAGCATCAAGTACATTTTCATATTAATAGTGAAAGAAATGTTAAAAATCCCACTGGGTTTTGTTTACTCTGCTAAAGAACAAAAAAAAATTGTTAGGTCCATATAAAGGATATGTAATGTGGGGGGTGGGAAAACAGTGATATTGGGTGGTGTGTTTGTGGAGTGCCACAGCCAAGTGTAAATTATCCTGCTTGCTAAGCCCTGTTGCATATTCTGTTGTTATACAGTTTTTTAAAAAAAATGCCCAAAGCATTTTAGTTCACAAACACCTAACTGCCCTTTTAAACTTGTGGCATTTCATTCTCTCCTCCCACCACTTCTCCATCTTGTGGTGATAGCTGCATTGGCTTGGTTTACTGGAACAATAAATGTTTGATCATAAACTACTGGTATGTGTGATATAAAACTAGTGACCTTGTTTCCCAACAGACTAGCAGGTGGTGTGATGCAATAAAATGTAACACTCTTGTCTAAGTGTCATTTCACATCTAGCAACTTTGCTTTATAAACTTGCATTTCCTGTCAAATGTATCCACATGTAAGGGATAGTTTGGAATGTAATTGGTTTGGAGCCTGTTTCCTTTTTTTCTCCTTCACCACCACCCCCCCCACCCCCCCCACCAATAAAGTCAACTTTTCAGGTTGCTGGACCACATTTTCTACAAATGCATATGGCAGTTGTCTTTGTTGTCTTTTTAAGAGATCTTTGCTTTGTGTTTGGTCTCTATATATATATATATATATATATATATATATATATATATATATATATTTGATTTCTTCGGCAAGATGGATACGAATTAGCCACTTCACTTTCTCTCCATCTTTGTCTCCCTTCAACCAACCCCCCCCCCCCGCCCTTCTTCCTGGAAGCACTGATGCATGTTACATGGTTACCTTGTCTAAATGACCATTCCTCATGTGTGAGCCCCAGACTGAGTGTGTCAGCAGGCTATTGGACTGTGGAGCCATCATAGTGAGCCTGCTCTTGCCCTTGCCTGATTCTCCCACACATGCACATACTTCTGCCAGAAGTTACTGGATAGCATTCAGAAGCAGAAATACTTTGTTTTGTCCCCCCCCCCCCCCCAGCCCAAGCCCATATGTGTTGAAGCCAGGTTGTAGCACCCCAACTTCTTTCCTGGTCAACATCAGCAAACTCTACCTGGTCTGTATAGTTCAGTAGGTTCTACTCACTGGGCTGTCAAGGGACCATATGTTTAACTTTTTCCCTCTGGTGTCCAACTAAATATCTGTTCACTCATGAAATGTGGGGGTAAGTATTAACAAGCTAGTTAACTATGGCTACAACACAGCTGGGCCTGATCCTGTGTTCATAATGTTCATACGCACATTTACCTGCAGCAAATGTCACTGGATAGAAATCTGGAGCAGGAACCCTAGGGATGCTGAGGCTAAATGGAGCTGCTGCTAACTCAACACAAACCAGGGATTGAATTTGGGACCATCTTGGTCTGTATGACTTGGCCCCACAATTGGCATTGCATTTACAAACGGAGTCACTGGTGGGATCCCTGTTTCTCGAGGCTCTTTTGTCTTGATACATCAGAGTATTAACATGTTTAGTGGAAAATGTTTACTTTTTTCCCCACATATTGACCTTTCACCTCTGGTGCACTGGCTCAAATTAAGCCTGGACTGATGGTTTGAAAGTCTCTATGTTCTGGCTGTAAGCATCTTGAGAGAAATCTAGTTCCTTGTGGGTATTAGCCTACAGCATGAAACTTGCCCATAGTTTAGCGCTAATTAGTAATCTCACTCCAAAGACCATAAGGTGGCTTATGTGTGAAATGGACAAATATCATTTTGGTGCAGGAGAGTGTGCTGTTGAAATTGGGATGGAGGTTTACTCTGCATCTAACTGCTGTATCAGACTTGGAGCCATAGAAGTGTACAGCCGGGAGGAACCCATTAGGCCCATCTTGTCTCTGCCAGTACTTTGCTGGAGCAATCCAAAACAAATTCTACTCACCTGGTCTCCCTATAGCTCAGTATCTTCCTTTTGTTTCAAATATCTATCCACTTTTCCCTTTTTAAAATATGCAGTGGTCTCTGAACTATTCTTTTGGAGTTTGACACTGAATACGTGAAAAAGGAAGTGTTTCATTCTCCAGCACAAGCTTCCTTCATCTTAATGACCGCATATTCATGAAAAAAGGTCAGTTGATCTATCCTATAACTTTATTTTGCTGCAGCGGGACTTTCCGTTTTTAAGAAAAGCTACCCCACATAAGGTCAAAAATATCTAAGATAGAAATGAACTGATTACACTGGTGGCAGTGTTGTAAATAATTAGAAATGCTTGCATTATTTTTAGCCTCCTTGTGCTCCATCGTTCCTTGATTGGGAAGGGAACTCGCGCACTGACCTTTTCCATTGTGTCTCTAAAGTAGCCTGGGGTGACTCATCTGTGCTGTTTAAGCCTACAAAAGAAGGAATTTCTGAATGTTTTGAGGGAAGGGGTAGTGAAGAATATCATCACCTGACTTGGTTGAATTGGGTTGGGATAAGATTGGCAATCCAGAGTTTCCACCCAGGTGGCCAGTATGTTTTGATCCTACTGTGCTATGGAAGGAGCCAGTGATAATGAGCAGTATGGTACCACAGTACTGGAGTCTACAGCTATGCTGAAATGTATTTTTGGATACAGTTTGTGCTTTTTAAGGTAAGACGGGAAAAGTACACATTACTAGGGCTTATGATTTGTCACTCAGAAACCGATATTTTCACCGCATCCTTGACTTATGCAAAATACTCTAGTAGCAAATCGTAGCAGGTGTAGGAATGCTCAATTTGCATCGTACTGTGGCAAATTACTTGCCCTACCCATCACATTCCTCCTCTTAAAAAGTGATGTATACTCCTTGACTGAGGAAGCAGACAAGTAGTAAACAGCTTGTTTTAACACTCCCAATATCATCCCTCACCCCCTGCCACAGTTGACCTTTCACCCTGAATTGTTCCCTTGTTCCACTCCACGTCACTGACCAGTGTCTGGCAGGAATCCTGCATTATAGCTCTTCAATGCAGAGGTACATGGCTTATTCCTTTCAGAAACCTGATAAATATTTGATTAAAGATTTAAAAATGGAAGTTTTCAGTTGAAACCAAACTTGCAGTTTTATGGATCTTACTAATGTGCTTGAAACAAAAAAAAATCAGTGAAAAATCAAAAAAGTCTATCCTCTTAAGAATTGAAGGAAGCTGGAATCTGAAAGATGGTTTGTGCTGCCTCTTTTCACACGTTCCTACTAGTTCCGCTTGCTGTATTAAATAGCTCCTTACAGGTAGACGACAGAACTAAACTGGTAGTTTCCTTTCTCACAAGTCCCTTTACAACCAAGTGCTTAACCCTTTGAGGACAGCACTGGCTCTCCCAACTGATGTCTTTAACTTGACAGCTTTTTTTCATGGCCCTAATGGTGCTTTTCTCCTTTCTATTTCTTCCCCACCTCTAACTGCTAAACTGTTTATTCTCACAGTCCATCTCCCATTACTAGCTGCTTTAGATATATCTTGTTCTTCAATCTGAACTACCTGCTGAGGAAATTAAAGAATTAGGTGCTGATTGGAATTAATCTTTGATGTTTTGCGATAAGGGGCACATCTGAGCCTAAAGGCCTCTTGTTGATCCTAAACATACTGTAAGTTTATTTTAGAGCAAAGATATTGCCAATTATATGTGAAACCAGCTTCTTCCCGCACTTGCAATAATTACTTGCCAAGCTCTTCCTTCAGTTCCCTGCCCCCAGCACGTTGACATCAAAGTTCTCATTTTCAAGTCCCTCCAATCTTACTCCACCTTACTAGAATGATTTTCTCCAGCTATACGTACCAACCCTAAATCATCTCTTCCTCTACCTTGAGTACACTTGTTGTTGTCGTTATTTACCCCAGTTCAGCCTTGCTGGGGTACGGAGCTGGCTGTCCTGCAGTACCTCACCCAAGTGGCCGTTCATCATGTTTGAGCCAAGACAGGTAGCAGGCTGACCAACTGTTGGTGTGTTGCTACTGGGCCTGACTGTACCTGATGTGCACTTTCAAAGTGGTGCTCAATGAATAGCAGTCAGCTGCAGGAACACACATTAGCCTAGATTTTCCATTATTTTAATGCTGGAGGTAACTGGAGGAACCTCAGTTTGAGATCTTCCCTCCCATACAGACCAAGAAGTTGCTGATTGGAATATTAGGCCGCTGAATTTTAGCAGTGAGTGCAGGTCGACTTGGCAATGATGTAAATCAATGTTTCTTCACCAGCTCCTGTGGATGCTGAAGTAAGGATTCAAGGACATTGAAAAAAGGGCTTGTGAAATGCTGGAGAGCTAACGAGTAAAACTGAAAGTTCAAAGAATCTGTCCTTGGAGGCATGGGTAGGTAAGGGTTAAAGATTTAGCCCTATTTTGTCACTGGAGAAAAACCAAGTAATTACACTGGAATTCCTAAATGTTTTTTCTTCCCGTGTTGTCGTTGGTTTATGGAGAACAGGTAGGGGGTCTTCCTCCTCACATCCGTTACATGTGGGAAAACCTGGTCTTAAAACGGAAGGAATCTTAACCAATTTGCATCTAAAGGGCAAGGGATCAAACCCTGCTCACTTTCCTGCCCCCAGGTCCTTTGTGAAGTTCCGAGCAGTGGTACAATTTCATTTACTTGAGTAGAATTTTTTTTTTAATTGAATCTATTCCGAATTACATTTCCTTACATTAAAGGAGGGAGTAACCAGGGTAAGTACTTTGAACGTGAAGTGCTAACTTCTGTCATTCCTTCTCCATCCCCCTTCATTTACTTCTGTTCTGAAGGCGATGACTTGTGCTGAGGTACAAGTCCATAGACCATTCTTCATTGCCTGTAGAGTATTTGGTCATGGGGGAGGATCACAACAAGCACAATTCTGACCAAAAGCACCATAAACTCATGTTTTGAGCAAAATGGGGGAGGGGTTGTCATTAGAAAACAATCTGGAACCCTTGCTAATTTTTCTCAAGCCCAGGGTTACTGAAGCCAATCGTAGTGTCCCCTCACTGCAGCCCCATTTTTAAGGACCCAGGCAATCATCTATGAATGTCAAAGGCCACATTGAGGGTGGGGGTATTGAGACCCCCTGTCAGAATGAACTTTCACAGACTTGATGGTACCATTGCTGTAATCAATCTGACTGTAGGGGACACAGCAGACTGTTATGGAGGAACCTCAGTTTGAGATCTTCCCTCCCATACAGACCAAGAAGTTGCCACATTTCGATTCCTGCTCTGTGCTGCGCTAGCTGGTCTTATTCTGAGCAGGGGCAGTGCAATTGGTGTCAGCAGCCCTGCAGTGGGGAGGGGCAGAATCAGCTAGGTTCCTGTTCCTAATCACTATCCAATCACACCTGTTGGAAAGCATATGTGCGCGGGCATGGTGTGAGGACCGGATTGGACTCAGTTATCCAATAGGCTTACCTGTGAAAAATGGTCAATTGGACAAGAGGCCCATCATCACCTGTGGAACTGCAAGAGGTAGTGCTACGGGAGAGGAGATTCTTTAAGTTAGAAAAGAAAATGAGACATGGGTATAAAGGGTTAAATGCTTTGGGCAGTAGCAGGAACATGTGCACTCTGTTGAACCATGCAGGTGGTGTCCATGGATTTATTGCCTGCTCTGTACAACGTTGATTTTCTTTTTGATGAGAGCTGTATGAAGTGCGTTGTGAGCGAGGCTTGAGTGCTATTGCGTGACTGAGTGGTAGTAAAAGTTTGCTTCCTCTAGGTTCAAGGACTTAGATTTTCAGAATCATTTGAGGAAGGGAGGGGAAGGTGGCAAAAGGTCCAAAATGAGCTTGTAAAGAGTCCAAATGCCTGGGGCAGAGGAAGGCCAGGTATGCAAGTGCTGTATATCATGTTTCAATTGAGATTTATAGCACTATGAAGATGGACTGTCCCTAGGACACTGGTTGTGTGGGATGTGAGGGCAAGAATTTGGCATTCTTGTGCAGCTAGGGGGAAGGGTGTCAAATGGAAGACACTGGCACCAGCATACAGAAAACTGGTAGCAAAATACAAACCTAATTCTCTACATTTATAATATAGGGAGTGTTGAGATTCTATTTGTGTAATTTATTTTGTCACAAACAATCCTGTTTTTCCCTGCGCTTCCCGAACCTCTCGCTAACTTGGAGTGCTGGGGGAGTGGGTGACTTGCTCCTAGGTTTTCAACGTTTCTCTTGAGCGTGAGAGGTATATCGCATTCACCCAGAGACGGTTGCCTTGTTGATGTTGATTAATATTTTAATTTATACCAAAAGGTCAGATCAGAACTGCCTATGGTGTCTCAAAAGTTATATTTGAGCTGATAATAGGCGCATAGAAATGCAAATTTCCTCATTTATTCATCCATGAGACACAGTGGTACAGCCCAGGGTGCCGGTGCATGGTGCCACAGAGGCACACTTGCTCCTCACTCCACTGAGCTGTTGACCTTAGTTGCTTGTGGAGAGGCACCAGGTGGAGACTAGGCATATCTCTCAAGGAGAGAGAGAACATCAGAGGGAGAGACATAAGAAATAGGAGCAGGAGTAGGCCGTACAGCCCTTTGAGCCTTCTCCACCATTCAGTAACATCATGGCTGATCTTCGACTCAACTCCACTTTCCTGCCCGATCCCCATATCCCTTGATTCCCCTAGAATCCAAAAATCTATCTATCTCGGCCTTGAATTTATTCAATGACTCAGCATCCACAGCCCTCTGGGGTAGAGAATTCCAAACATTCACAACCCTCTGCATGAAGAAATTCCTCCTCATCTCAGTCTTGAATGGCTGACCCCTTATCCTGCAACTATGCTCCCTAGTTCTAGACTCTAGCCAAGGGAAGCAATCTCTCAGCATCTACCCTGTCAAGCCCCCTCATAATCTCTTATATTTCAATGAAATCACCTCTCATTCTTCTAAACTCCAGAGAGTATAGGCCCATTCTACTCAACCTCTCTTCATAGGAAAACTCTCTCATCCCAGGAATTAATCTAGTGAACCTTTGTTGCACCGCCTCCAAGGCAAGTATATCCTTCCTTAGATAAGGAGACTAAAACTGTACGCAGTACTCCAGGTGAGATCTCACTAAAGCCCTGTACAACTGTAGTAAGACCTCCTTACTCTTGTACTCCAACCCCCTTGCAGTAAAGGCCAACATGCCATTTGCTTTCCTAATTGCCTGATTTACCTGCATACTAACTTTGCGTTTCTTATACGAGGACACCAAAGTCTCTCTGAACACCAACAGTTAATAGTTTCTCACCATTTATTAAAGTGTTTTTCTATTCTTCCTACCAAAGTGAATAACCTCACATTTCCCCACATTATACTCCATCTGCCACCTTCTTGCCCACTCACTTAACCAGTCTATATCCCTTTGCAGACTCTCTGTTCTCCTCACTGCTTACTTTCCCACCTAGCTTTGTATCATCAGCAAACTTGGATACATTACACTCGGTCCCTTCATCTAATTCATTAATATCGATTGTAAATAGCTGAGGCCCAAGCACCGATCCTTGCGGCATCCCATTAGTTACAGCCTGCCAATCTGAGAATGACCCGTTTATCCCTACTCTCTGTTTCCTGTCCTTTAGCCAATCCTCTATTCGTGCTAATATATTACCCCCAATCCCATGAGCCCTTACCTTCTGTAACGACCTTTTATGTAGAACCTTATCGAATGCCTTTTGAAAATCCAAATGTACTACATCCACTGGTTCCCCTTTATCTACTCTGCTAGTTACATCCTCAAAAAACTCTAATAAATTTGTCAAACATGATTTCCCTTTCATAAAACCATGTTGACTCTGCCTAATCATATTATGATTTTCTAAGTGCCCTGTTACAACTTCCTTAATAATGGATTCCAGCATTTTCCCGATGACCGATGTCAGGCTAACTGGCCTGTAGTTCCCCTTTTTTTTTCTCTCTCTCCTTTCTTGAATAGTGGGGTTACATTTGCTACCTTCCAATCCACTGGGACTGTTCCAGAATCTAGAGAATTTTGGAAGATCATAACCAATGCATCCACTATCTCTGCAGCCACCTCTTTTAGAACCCTCGGATGTAGGCCTTCAGGTCCAAGGGATTTGTCGGCTTTTAGTTCCATTAGTTTGTCCAGTACTTTTTCTCTGGTGATATTAATTGTTTTAAGTTCCTCACTCTCATTTGCCCCTTGGTTCCCCACTATTTCTGGTATGCTTTTTGTGTCTTCTACTGTGAAGACAGATACAAAATATCTGCCATTCCCTATTATAATTTCTCCTGTCTCAGCCTTTAAGGGACCAACTCTTTCCTTTTACATACTTGTAGAAGCTCTTACAATCTGTTTTTATATTTCTTGCTAGTTTACTTTCTTCTATTTTCTCCTTGTGTACACCCTAGAAGGTTGTGGAGGATAAACACCAACATGGTCTGGTCCAGCTGAACAAGCTGTTCCATATTGTATTTTCTATATAATCCAAATAGTATCACTGCCACTTTATGCTTAGTTATGGCCGGTTTTGTGTTGTAGACCTGTACGCACTAAGGATCTGAATTGAGACTGTCCAAACTCATTTCACTCAGGACCCTTGCAGTAAAAGATAGAGACTTTTCAAACCCAGGCCGAGAGGTGAAAGGCCCATGTTCTAATCCACTGCACCATCTTATGATCTTTTCATTTTGCCTTAAGTCCACTCTCTAACTTCCACCTCCCCCATCACATTCTCCCTTCAAGGACTGCGCACGGTTTTGCTTCATTTTTAGAATGGAAAAATGACACTGTTCTGTATAAATGTTTTATTGCTCCACAAAGAGATGCTCCAAAACCACCACAAACTAAAGCAAAAATTGAAAACAACATTTCAGCACTTGGCAGAAAAGAAAATGAATCTTCTTTCCACAACACACTGAGATTTCAAGGACACAATACAACTTAGCTTTTTTTTAAAACAAATCCCCTATTTTTTCTATGTAAATATTTCATGGTACCAAAAATACTGAAAACAACAAAATGGGACAGATGTAAATGGAATAATATACACAACACGAACATAACTAACACAAGCAACTATATTAACTTTAGTTTATACAATAGTGTATATTTAAAGCTTACACAACAGATTTACAGCTGATTTGATTTTATCCTCTGAGATGGTTTATGAAGATTAGTGGTGTGTCAAGTCCATCATGTACTGGTTACAATGAGTTGCTCCCCCTTCAAAAATTAGGCAGCTGTTTGAAATCAGACAGTGGTGGCACTGGGCCACTTTCTGCACGCACGATGCCATTCTTGCTCAATGCCCCCTCTGCTGGGTATTGAATACCATCCCGTTCTTTTTATGATGGTAGTCATTGACCAAGTGGCCTGCAGGCTGGTTCTGTGCTCCTTTCAGAGCCTCCTATCCATGACCCTCACTCTTCTTGCAGGTGACGGTGTTTGGGTTGAAAACACAGTAACAGAATGTATGCAGTCAAATGGCAGCTGGGCATTTGCAAGATTTAACATCAGTACGCTAATAAATGTCTAACCTGGCCCCTGAGGGATGAAAGATTAGCTATCGTCGGTCTCCAATGTTGATGGTGGCCATGTTGGATTTTTGCCAAAATGGCCATTTTGCTTAAATGTTTAACTTTTTGTTTCTCTCAGCCTGGTCCAAAATGGCTAAAAGCACCCACTTGGATTGTAACACACCCCTACTCAATTTGTGACTACTAAAGAAAGAGCTTGTTTCATAAACCACTGCAGACAATAATTTCACTAAGCCTCGATGCTATTATGTATTGTATTCATTACACACCCTATTTTAATATGCTTACAAAATAAAACTTATGAATGCAGAAAAAATGGCTTATGTTTCAATTTTGTGTGGTGAGATAATTTCTCCTGAAAGGCTGTCTAAACTCAAGACTTTTTTGGTACTTTACACCTTGTTACACTGGGGAGCTGAATAGGCACAAGATTTTATTTGCAGTGAAGTCTAGGAATCTTCAACAATGGTACTGAACATGGCACATTTCTGGAGGTTGGCATTGTGTGCTACTTTCCCCACTGGCCCAATAATGCACACTAGGTAAAAGCTGGCATTGATACATGTACTTGATTTGCACAATGACATCCACTTGTATTTGCACGTGTATCATGAGCTGTACACAATAGGGCTGTTTTAATGCAGGTGTGTAATAAACATCCTTTCATTTCTTTGATTTCCCAAAGTGCAAGATTTAACATTTCCAAGGCCAAGTCTGAACAAGGTTTTACACATTTGAAAATCTCTCTTTTCTCATCCTTCCAAACCTCATTCAGTGGCACAGTGCTTCTGTTTCAGTCCGACTATCCCTGATACTTTTATTCCCTCTGTATTTGTTATTTAGGCTTCAGCTATTGGTTGTGAAGTATGCTGATATTCAACAATGTACAAGGAGGGGGTGGGGGGAAGGGAAGAACCAAATGGTGGTGTGCAACATTGTGAAGGTTTGGAACAGAGAGCAGACTTAGGAAATGGGGTTATCCAAGCCTGCAGTAACTAAATGGAATAGAGGGGACATTTTTTTTCTCTATACACAGAGGGGCCCTTAAAATTGGGAAAAGCATAAAGTCAAGAGTGATCCTAAAATTCTTAACTCCTCCAGTTATTACGTGAGCTCCTCCCTCCTCCCCCCCCCCCCCCCCCCCACAGACACTCTACCTTTGCCCCAACCTTGACTAACAGATTTCATTGAAATGTTGCCATAAAAGTCCTGACTGCACAAGATTTAGAAAAAACTTGTTTTAAAGTAAATACTAGTTTGCTAGTTTTTAAGTAAGGACCAGTTATACTTTGAATCAAACCCGAGAAAGAGACCGTGGCACTTCCTAATTCTCGTCTTATTTTTGGATCTTCAAAGTACTTCTGTAAAGCAGGGTGGTCATCCATCTTGCTACAGCCAGGACAGTTCAGATGTTCCACCTCACTGCTTGCTGTATCCTGAGCAGGGTCTATTTTGGGCAATAACCGGGGAAATGAACACATCACAGGCAAAGGAGAAGGTGCATCCCATACAATCAGAGTCACTCATATCTTGGACACTGTCTCAGTAAACTATGCCTGAAAACCTCCACTTCATAGTTTGTAAGGCCCAGCTATCGCAGCAGATGTCACCTTACAGTCCACTGGAGGTCAATGCAAGGTGTGCCTTGTGTCTCCAAGGTGATTGACTGATTATACAGGGGTAGGTTCCCTTCGTAATATACACAACATTTTTCTGTAATCTACTGTTAAAAGATATGGTAATGCTGCAGACTCTCTAACAGTCCTCTAAACCTTCAGGTCCTATGTCGTAAATCTGTTCAATAAATACAGTACTCCATTCAAATTCAGGTGACTTTTTAAAACCTCCACTAGATAAAATGGACTACCACTTCTGGTACGAAAATAACAAGATGAATATTTAATGTCTGACTTATATACAACACACGAATTTAAGCCAACCATCCAATCTTGGACTTTGTTTGACAAACAAACAAACAGCTTGAGCTTTGCTTTCATGCTCTGTAATATCACTTGAACCCCAAGATTGGATTGGTGGCTGAATTCCATGGCGCGTACCCCTCATCTTTGATCGGCCTTCCTAGACTTCACTTTGAAATAGGGAGAAGACCACTTATTGGGAATGTGAGGCAGCTTCTAGTCTAGGTTCTTTTGCAAAGGACTGACAAAAAGGGGATGTTCTTTCTCTGAGATATAAGTTAATAAAACATCCAGTAACCAAACCGGTTGTCTCACTTTCAGTTCAACATGCCTCACCTCTGAAGGGGCTTGTTGCACCAGTCCAATTCTAAGCTAGAAACATAGAAAACTAGGGGATGCATGTGGAACTACCTGCAATTAGGCTCTAACTATATCTGCTAGACTATAATGTTTGACTCAATAGCATATTGTGTAAAAATATCAAGTATTTCACATCATGCAAATCCATCTTTTCTGATGTGTAGAGGATACTTTAAAGGGATTGAGTTTGATTTTAAAATTTCATCCGTGTTTTCAAATCCCTCCATGGCCTCGCACCTCCCTACAACCCTCTGAGATCTCTGCATTCCTCAAATTCTTACCTCTTGTGCGTCCCCGATTTCCATCACTCCACCATTGGCGGCCGTACCGTCAGCTGCCTGGGCTCTAAGCTCTGGAATTTCCTCCCTAAACCCCTCCACCTCTCCTCCTTTAAGATGCTCCTTAAAACCTACCTCTTTGACCAAGCTTTTGGTCACCTATCCTAATATCTCCTTATGTGGCTTGGTGTCAAATTTTGTTTGATAATTGTTTCTGTGAAGTGCCTTGGGATGTTTTACTCCGTTAAAGGCGCTATATAAATGCAGGTGGTTGTTGTTGTTACTCAGGGTGGAAGACCAAATCCATGTGTGATAAAACCACAAGGGAGTGCTCCTGTACTGGGACACACCTCATTCCAAAACTTCTATAAGTATAAAAATCCCTATCTTTATCTCCCTATCTCTGTAACCTCCTCCAGCCCTATAACCTTCCTCCTTACAAACTCTGCATTCCTTTGATTCTGGCCTTTAGTGCGTCCTCCCTACCTTTTGCGGCCGTGCCTTCAGCCGTCTAGGCCCCACACTCTGGAATTCCCTCCCCAAAACCCTTAAACTCACCACCTCCCTCTCTTCCTTTAAGACGCTCCTTAAAATGCACCTCTTCAATCAAGCTTTTGATCACCCCTTCCTAATAACTCCTCCTTTGGGTCGGTGCCCCTTCATTTCTGATTACACCTCTGTGAAGCACCTTGGGACTTTTTTCGGCGTGTAAGGCACTGTATAAATGCAAGTTGTTGTTGTTATCTAAACAGCTTGGTCACTCTCTCTGCCAAAATGAAAGGCCATTTTCTAACTAAAGCAGAGAGCACGCGTTGGGACAGCTTACTGGTTCAAAGATATCGAGAGTGCAAGACTTTCTGGTTGGTGATGCACGGGCCCACAAAATAAGCCAAAAAGTAGGAACAAAACCATAATGGTGAATGAAAATAGACCGTGAGAAAGAAACTGAAAGGGAATGAGAATTACATAGAACGTA
Organism: Heptranchias perlo; assembly: GCF_035084215.1. NCBI lineage: Eukaryota > Metazoa > Chordata > Chondrichthyes > Hexanchiformes > Hexanchidae > Heptranchias > Heptranchias perlo. The sequence goes on along the minus strand of NC_090370.1, from coordinate 2,715,401 downwards.
CAGCGCAGAAACAGGCCATTCAGTCCAACTGCTCTATGCTGGCGTTTATGCTCCACACGAGCCTCCTGCCACCTTACTTCATCTCACCCTATCAACATACCCTTCTATTCCTTTCTCTCTCATGTGTTTATCTAGAGAAAGGTAAGTACATTAACTGATGGGGTGATCAAAGCTCATTCATTTTGTTCGTTAACACCCCATCCACCCAGGACATTGGAATCCCCTAGTTTGAAAGCCTGAGGGGCTGCAAGGTCATCAGGTTCCTGTTTATCTGGGACGGGCATTCTGTGCACCATGATGAGCACACGCTCTTGAGAATTCAGTGTATTTAGGAGCACATCATTTCTATTGCTGTGCATGTACTAATATAAAAAAAATTTCTGCAAGGATAGCACCGTTTTCCTTTGAGAAGCTGACTCTGTGTATTGGAAGTTATGACCAGGGGCCCTGGGGTAGTGTGTCATTATTTGCCAGGAGCCCTCCACACAGACCAAGATAGGTACGATTTGAAGCTGAAACAACCCATGCTTGTGCCCTTCCCCCTCCCCCCTCGGAGAGGAGAGGAGAGAATTACACATGTACTCAATAAATGGTCATTAACCACCACAAACCATGGTGTTACAAGAGGGTTCTTCTTTTGTCCCATCTAAACTCCAAATGCCCTGTCCTACGCACACTTCCTCCTTCCTACATCCTCACAGTGCTGAAATCAAGACCATTTCCTGCTCTCTTTCCTTCCCATAACTTCAGAACTGTAGAACTCCTCACTCCCTCAGTCTTCCCTTTCTCCTACAATCTATCGGCTTTTAAAACCCAAGCTTGGCGTCATCTAATCCTGATTTCTCTCCTCTTCTTTCCAGCTCTTCGTGGTGTCCTGCACTTTGGGCCTCAACTGTTCATCTGACTTTCTCGATCTTTATTAAAAAAACAGGTTCGCTCATCAGTTTTGTTTTTAGTTAGGGAGGCTGTAGAGGTTACAGTGGTAGTTTGATCCCCATCCAGTATGTGAGATGGACTATATTTGGGACTGTGGAGACCTGGGTTTGAATCCACTAGGTAAGGCAAATGTCTGTCTGAGGATAAATAACTATTGACTGACATATTTTTAACAGAATTCCTCCAGTCCCTGGTCTGAATTCAGTGCTGATTAACTTCTCCAAGTTGTGGACCTGATTGAGGCTGTACAAAGCTGAGGTCACTATGGGCCTAATATTTTCTCTGCCAATTAAAAAAAAACCAAAATTCTGTCCCTCTCTTTGGATTCCTTCCGCTCCAGCATACAAAGCAGTGAGCTGGCAATCTGCTCACAGGTCCCTGCCAGTTCTATTCTTAATCTGACTGCTAGGGCACACATGCATGACAACAGCCCAGGTTGGTTCATCCAGGATTGTGTCAGAGTGGCCTGTTGTGGGGAAAGCTGATGACTCTTGTTGCAGTTTTTCCTCAACAACAACAACAACGTGCATTTATTTAGTGTCTTTAACATAGTAAAACGTTCCAAGGCGCTTCACAGGAACGTTATCAGTAATAACTTGACACCAAGCCACATAAGGAGATATTAGGGACAGGTAACCAAAGGTTTGGTCAAAGAGGTAGGTTTTAAGGAGCGTCTTAAAGGAGGAGGGAGAGAGGTGGAGAGGTTTAGGGAGGGAATTCCAGAGCTTAGGGCCCAGGCACCTGAAGGCACGGCCGCCAATGGTGGAGCGATGGAAATCGGGGATGTGCAAGAGGCCAGAATTGGTTCTTGAAGCAGGAACCCCCATCATTCTAATAGTAATCACAGTAACTGTTGAGAGAGGGGATAGCAGGCTGATGCTTATAAATATTCACAAGAAGCTGATTTAATATGCGCATAGTGATGCTGACCCCTAAGGATCTCATTACTATTCCAACATTTGTATCATAGTGCATAAAATAACACAATCAGGAAATGTGCCACAATTTGCTACAGTCTAACTTATTTACATATTCCTTCAATCTTTGGCGTTTAATGAAACTACTGTTTCTCGACGCAGCTATTTGTATTCGATTGCAACATCTGTCAACTCTTCGTCCATTCCAGCCACTGTACACTGATCAGCATATTCATGAGCTGTTTTGCAGGTCAGCATCACGGCATGCATATTAAAGAGCAATGCTCATAAATATTAATGAGCCTAGGAAGAACACTGCAGCTCAACAGGGAACCCCTGTCACAACCACCTGGAATGTTTTAAAGTGCTAGTCATGGCGTTTGTTGTGATCTCCTTACGGACCTCCTGCTTGTCCACCAGAGTATGGGATGGTATGACCACAGTCCAAGGTGAGGATAAAGTTTGATCTGCTGACTTCATTTATGGGTAAATAATAATTAGACTACAATAACCTGCTAGAAATGCTCAGAGGATAGGGATACAACCTTGGTCAATGCTGCTCTGAACTTTCCTCTTTTGTTCTCCCTAATCTCCAAATACTTTGTCCTACACACTCTTCCTTCTCCCTGCATCCTCCCTGTATTCAAATGAAGACTCATTACACCATTTCCTACCCTATCGCATTCTTTTCCAGGACCTCAAAACTGTAGAACTCCTCACCTTCCCCAGTCTTCCCTTCAATCTACAGGCTCTTAAAATCCAAGCTTGGTATCATAGGAACAGGAGTAGACCATTCAGCCCCTCGAGCCTGTACTGCCATCCAATTAGGTCACAGCTGATCTGTAGCTTAACTCCATTTACCCGCCTTGGTTCCATAACCCTTAATACCCTTACCTAATAAAAATCAATCAATCTCAGTTTTGAAAGCTCCAATTGACCCCCAGCGTCAACAGTTTTTTGGGGGAGAGTTTTCCAGATTTCCACTCCCCTTTGTGTGAAGAAGTGCTTCCTGACATCACCCCTGAACGGCCTAGCTCTAATTTTAAGGTTATGCCCTCTTGTTCTGGACACTCCCACCAGAGGAAATAGTTTCTCTCTATCGACCCTATCAAATCCTTTAATCATCTTAAACACCTCGATTAGATCACCCCTTAATCTTCTATACTCAGGGGAATACAAGCCAAGTTTATGCAACCTGTCCTCATAGTAGGAGGTTTAGGGGTGATCTTATAGAAGTCTATAAAATAATGAGGGGCATAGATAAGGTAGATAGTTAAAATCTTTTCCCAAAGGTAGGGGAGTCTATAACGAGGGGGCATAGATTTAAGGTGAGAGGGGAGAGATACAAAAGGGTCCAGAGGGGCAGTTTTTTCACTCAAAGGGTGGTGAGTGTCTGGAACGAGCTGCCAGAGGCAGTAGTAGAGGCGGGTACAATTTTGTCTTTTAAAAAGCATTTGGACAGTTACATGGGTAAGATGGGTATAGAGGGATATGGGCCAAGTGCAGGCAACTGGGACTAGCTTAGTGGTATAAACTGGGCGACATGGACATGTTGGGCCGAAGGGCCTGTTTCCATGTTGTAAACTTCTATGATTCTATAATTTAACCCTTTTAGCCCGGGTATCGTTCTGGTGAATCTGCGCCTCACCCCCTCCAAAGCCTTCCTGAGGTGCAGTGCCCAGAACTGAATGCAGTAACTCCAGATTGGGTGTGACCAACGCTGTGTACAACTGAAGCATAACTTCCTCCTCTCTGTATTCTAGCCCCCAAGCTTGTACTCACACAGTGTACCAACTCCTTAAGTCAAAGAAGCTAAAGTGGTCCCCTGGCCAGAGACTGTTTCTCAGTTGTTCAGTACTTACTAGTGAGATTCCCAGCATCTTGCTTGTGATGCTGAAGGAAAACTGTGAATTCTGGAAGTCTGAAATAAAACCAGAAAATGCTAGAAATGCACAACAGGTCAGTCAGCATCTGTGGAGAGAAAAGACAGGTTAACGTTTAGGGTGAAACTCTTTGTTAGAACTATTCTGGGTGTCTGGCTGATATCCTGTGCCTTCCCAGTATTCCCTGGTGTTATCTTTCAGATGAATATGAGTTCAGCTATGAATAAAAATGGAGAAAACAAACACTACACGTCCTCTTGAGGGCCCCTCTTCTTCTATCTACAGCTCACTGAAGTCTTCATTTGAACATTTTTGAGGAGCGTAAACTTCAAGAGCGTCCCTGCTCCGTATTTTGACTCTCTTTTTGTTTTCCTCTTAAAGTGGGAGTCTCACTATCAGCACTCCCTTTTAAAAAAAATCAAACTTTTGTAGAAAATCATTATTAACATCAAGACCCATTTGATCTTTCTCTACTTCTGTTTTTTAAAAAATATTTTTTATTTAAACAGTGAGGTTTGATGACATCATCAGGGACACTGTCTTGGAGGGTTACTGATTTGAAGAATGTGTGGGAACGGAACTCAGGTCAGTTGAATCCATTTACTCAGGGTGTTTCAGGGTGTTTTGCCTTCACCTATGAATATGTCAATTAATTTCACTCATACTTAGTAACTCCTGCAAAACAATTTGCTCTGCTAATACCATCAGCACTCACTCTGTGGAAAAAAAACAGAAATTGGAATGAAAAAAATCAAAGTTAGTCCTAGTTATAATTAACCTGATAGTTTTTAAAAGGGTTCCTGATGATGAGTCTCCATCTTGAGGCCCAGTTCTCTCTCTCTCTCTGCTTATTGCACAGTGCATGATGTAGTTTTGACATAACATTCAAGAACAATGAGCATTTCAGTTCCCAATGACAGGGGAAAGGAAGTTTGGCTGATTTTTAAGAGCAGCCACATCGATCGACCACCATGCCTGGAATTTGCCCGTTGATAATCTGTTGCTTGTCGTTGAAGTAAAGCATGTTGATAGGCGACATTTTGGTTGGTGTGCAGCAAGGACCTGCTGAGCCCCGGGCATTGGCATGGTGCACCAGGTGGGTATGTGGGTATTTCTGCATGAACATGTACTCGCATTGACCAGAGCAGTAGTTGGCTTTGTATCGTTTGGGAGCAATAATCCAGTCCCAGCCAAAGGCCTCAAAATCAACTGTTAATGGGTAGCGGCAGCAGCGCGACTCCGTGGAGTGCTCGTCACAGTCTAGCCCCAGGTTTCGCCGGGTACGTTTGTTTGTTTCTGCCACTTTGACTTCCAGGAATGGTTGCTGTCAAAACAAAAGAAACATTTTTTTAATTGGACTGTTTCTGTAAATCTTTCTCATTCTAATTCTGCTCTGCTACAATGATGTGGAGATGCCGGTGATGGACTGGGGTGGACAAATGTAAGGAGTCTTACAACACCAGGTTATAGTCCAACAGGTTTATTTGAAATCACAAGCTTTCGGAGGCTTCCTCCTACGTCAGGTGACGAAGGAGGAAGCCTCCGAAAGCTTGTGATTTCAAATAAAGCTGTTGGACTATAACCTGGTGTTGTAAGACTCCTGACATCTGCTACAATGGGACAAAGAGCAAAATATAAAATCAAGAACAAAATGCCTTGATTTCCTCCTCTATGCTAGTTTGCGATATTCACTCCACATGCGGTGCAGGAAAGAAACACATTGTTAAAATTCATATACTCCTAACACATACGTGGCCAATATTCACGTACACCTAATGCTTTGTTAAAATCCACAAACTCCTAGCAGCCATTTTAAATGCATTGTGAGAATTTGCGTCCTTCTAGCACCCATTTTAAATGCATTGTTAAAATTTGCATACTTCTAGCAGCCATTTTAATGCTTTGTTAAAATTGACATGCTCTTAGCAGCCATTTTAAATGTATTGTTAAAATTGACATGCTCTTAGCAGCCATTTTAAATGTATTGTTAAAATTGACATGCTCTTAGCAGCCATTTTAAATGCATTGTTAAAATTCAAATGCTCCTAGCAGCCAATTTAAATGCATTGTTAAAATCCGCATATTTCCAGCAGCCATTTTAAATGCGTTATTAAAATTCACATACTCCTAACAGCCATTTTAAATACATTGAGAAAATTCATGGAATCCTAGCAGCAATTTAAATGTAAAAAGCAAAAATACTGCAGATGCTGGAAATTTGAAACAAAAATAGGAAATGCTAGAAATGCACAGCAAGTCAGTCAGCATCCATGGAGAGAACAGACAAGTTTATGTTTCAGGTGTGGACCCTTATTCAGAACAGAATGTTTTATATGTCTGGTTAGATTTTACCTAATCCTAGTAATCAATGTAAATGCATTGTTAAAATTTACATATTCCTATTATTCAATTTGAATGTAAGGAGTCGTACAACACCAGGTTATAGTCCAACAACTTTATTTGAAATCACAAGCTTTCGGAGGCTTCCTCCTCACCTGACGAAGGAGCAAAGCTCCGAAAGCTTGTGATTTCAAATAAAGCTGTTGGACTATAACCTGGTGTTGTGCGACTCCTTACATTTGTCTACCCCAGTCCATCACCGGCATCTCCACATCATTCAATTTGAATGCATTGCTAAAATTCACACTTGGCAGTCATTTTAAATGCATTAGAATTCACATAGCCTTAACAGTCATTTTAAATGCATTAGAATTCACGGAGCCTTAGCAGTCATTTTAAATATTGATGATATTCAGATACTTCTAGCAGTCATTTTAAAACGCATTGTTAAAATTCACATACCAGTGGCAGCCATTTTACATACATTGAGAAAATTCACATACTCTTAGTATCCATTCTAAATCCATTGTTAAAATTCACATAATTTTAGCAGACATTTTTAATTAATTGTTTAAATTCTCATACTTCTAGCAGTTGGTTTAAATGCATTGTTAGAATTCACATTCTCGTAGCCATTTAAGGCACATTGTTAAAACTTACATACTCCTAACAACCACTTACCATTGCATGCTGGGAGGAATGAACCTCATCAACCTGCCTTAAGGTAAGACACTGTTCAATTTGGTTTTCCCATTCTATATTCGTAGTTCAGGAGTGAAGGAAAATTATACTGGTGCATCTAACTGTATTCCTTCCCACTGCTGTACCTCCTCCTAGGAGTCTATGCATTAGCTCTCCACCATGTGGATTAATGAATAGGACTGGTCAGTTGAGACAATGAGATAATGGCGAGCTGTAAATATTGCCCTGGACAGAGGCCTCACCATGGACTTGGATGAGATTCAGCTGCTTGGTTGGTGAGGAAAGCGCACGTGTATCAGGGTTGCTGCCCCCTCTCTCCCCCCTCACCCCCCCCCCCCACCCCTCCTTAGTTGCGACACTCATTGTTTAGGCTCGCTCATGCAAAATGGCTACTTGGGTGATGTAACAAAGGGCTATTGGTGCCTGTGGAACTGTACCTCACCATGAGTTCAGTGCCTTCAGGAGCAGTGAGGAGTGAGCATGCTGCAGTGATGCATGTGGCGTCATCAGGCATCAATACAAATGAAAGTCAAGTATATTGTTGAACACTGCTGTGTAAGCAAGGAATTCTCTAGCCATTATAAAGAAGAAAGAAAGACTTGCATTTATATAGCGCCTTTCACAACCTCAGGACGTCCCAAAGCGCTTTACAACCAAATAAGTACTTTTTTGAAGTGTAGTTGTAATGTAGGAAACGCAGCAGACAATTTGCGCACAGCAAGCTCCCGCAACCAGCAATATAATAAGTGACCAGATCATCTGTTTTAGGGTGTTGGATTTGCGCAGGAAGTCATCATGGGAGCTCAGTTTAAAGTTCCTGCTACGTTGCCACAACCTTAGAACAGTGCCCCCCTATTGCATCATTGTGACATTTCCATTTCCCACAGCAGCCGTCATTGTGGCCTCACAAAGTGAGATTGCCAATTATGGAAGATGTTTTCTGCAGTAACATCTGCATTGAAGCTTGCGGAAAACTATGCTTGTCTTTTTTCCTTTTTTTTGCGCGACTCTCAGTTCTCTTCCCAAAAAAGGTATGAAATTTGTAACAACTTTTTTATCCCGAAAAATCTGCGGTTGCTCGTGAAGGGCTTTTCGTGGCCCTTCAGAGAAAGATTCATCAGTTTTCCACTGCGGGGGAAATTAAAATGACCAGGTAGGAATTAGCCCACCCACTGAGCTGGGGGTAATTCAACAGTGGAGCAGCTAACCTCTTTGACAGAGTATCTGCTCAACGCGGATTCCGCTGCAGTTGTCGCATTAACTGGTTCAGTGTAGCCATTGATGTGAGAGGGCTGTCCAGGAGCATAGAGCTTTTAGTATGCTGCACTCACCAGCACTTTGATCAGCTGAGCGGTGATTTTTCTCGAGAATATTTTAAACAGACAAGCAGTAAACTATTAAAAAGCTTAGCTGTGCTGTTCAACCTGTCCCCCTCCGATGTCCTGCTCAGGCAGTGCATTCCAGATCATAACAACTGGCTGTGTAAAAATTTTCTCCTCATCTCCCCTCTGGTTCTTTTGCCAATTATCTTAAATCTGTGTCCTCTGGTTACCGACCCTCCTGCCAGTGGAAACAGTTTCTTTTTTTTAGCATAGGTGATCAGTGACACAATGGTGTCTTCAATCGCCAATCACATCCTCTATATGTGTGTGATGCTCATGAAATTGGAGATACCTGTATCTCCTCGACATGGAGGACTTAATGTGAACAGTACTCACCAGTCCCTTCTCTCCAATTCCTGGAGATGTGATAGCCAAGTCGTTGCCGTTCATATCAAAGGCGTTGATCTCAATGCCCCAGTTGGTGTGAGGTTGCTTGAACCAGTTCTGCAGCACGTGTTTAAAGTCGATACTTTGCCAGCGCCCGTTGCGGGAGTTCAGATCTATTTTTAAGGATCGGATCCGCGAGTGCCTGCTGCCTTTCTCTGTTACTGGTTTCAGCCTGAGGATCTGCAGGTACACAGTAGAGGTGTGCAGGACTGGACGCAGGTAAACCCACAGGTGAGCTCGTACCACTTTTGTAAATGTTATTTTGGGGCTAAATTTAAAAAAGCAACATTTTGGGCTCCCATCCACTTGGACACAGGGGTCAGCTACAAAAAAAACAAATCAAAAAATAGAATCACAGCCAACTAATACAGATCTGATTGGATATAACTCTGATCCAAACATAGAATTTAGTTTTATTATGTAAAGAAGAACAGTCTGGTACTTAAAAAAAAATGTCATCTTCAGTAGAAATATCAGGAACCAAACTGATTGCAAGGATGTCACCTTACCCAGAATGCACCATTACATTCAAGGCAAAGAAATCAATTGTTATATACCGCGTGCCTCTGTGTACTCGAGGAATGAGGCTTCAAAACATTGAATTTCCAAACTATTAAAATGAAAGCTATTCCTTCACCGTTCTGCAGTGGTGCATTATAGGTAGGATGATGCGCCAGGTTTGGACTCTGCTTCTGTGCTAAATAGCAGAAATTTAGTTTGTAGACCAAATAGATTCTTATCTGAAAAGCAAATTTAGTAATTTGTGAGCCACAGTGGTATGGAAAGATATACAGCACAGAGTGGCAATTGGCCATGGTGATGCCCTCCTACCCAGAACGCATCACTGCAGGAAAGTGAAGCAATGAAGTCTTCCCTGGTAGTGAAAATATACAAGATTACAGCAGGAAATCTTTACAACACAGCATCCATCAGATTCTGAGAAAAGGGTTTTATTTCTGAGTAAACTATTGATATATTTTCTGTTACCGGTTTTAATAATTTTATTCTGGATGGGCTGATTTATAACACCCGTCTAGAAAAATGCCAGTGAAATACAAAATGATCACAGTGACGCAGTAACATCATTAGGTAGCCTCAGTTTAAGTGTTTTAAGTATAAAATTACAAAATATTCCTTCAGGTTTTTTTTTGGAAAACCTGTTGCAGGATATGTACTGGCCAGCAATATGACAGGAGAAAGAGATCTACCCAGGAGTTATTTGGTCATCTTCGTTTATGGAGACAATAATCATATACATACAGCTGTCCACAACATATCTTCTACGTGGCTCCAAAGAGTTAATTTCAAAGTATTTTTGGGCTCAGTTCATAGGTTCCATGCCCAGTGTCGAGCTGAGCCCCACAGATCAGGAAGGTCCCAGGTTTGATCCCTGGTCTATGTTGAGTGAACCTATCTCAGCTGGGTTGACGGTAGTGGAAGTGTGACCCTTGACCTCGGTATCCCTGAGCTACACGTTCAGGTTCCTGCTCCTGACTCCTGTGAGTCCTGCTGGAAAGCACATGTGTAGATATTATCTGAAAGTAGAACCCAGCTTGGCTGTGATGCCCTTCATGTACTAATAGTCTGCTAACATTCCCTGTCTGGGCTTACCATTTGGCAAGGTACTGAAGAGAGCCTGGTGCACATGGAGCAGTACTCCAACTAAGAGTCAGCACCTTCAGGAAAGGAGGAGAGAAAGGAGTGGGGAATTGCTCCCCAGCACCTCCCATTATATGTGATCCAGGACAAGCAATGTTTCCTTCATGCATGTATTCAGTGTCCCTCACGCTACAATCAGATTATTGCTGAGTTTCACCTAAAGACAAGTTCAGCCTCTGATTTTTACACTTTAACATATTCGCAAAAGGATATTTTATGTTCATTATTTTTTATTATAACAAGGAAGTATTCTGATAGCTTTTTGCTGTTTCAGTCAGAAGCAGAATTATGGACAACCCTTGATCAAAAATCTGGGTGTTGTAAGGAATTTATGGCACCGACTACTTTAGTCTGCTTCCTCTGACTTCAGCCCTCTGTACTGCCTTCTGCTATTTCTGTACCAATGGATGAGGGTATCCCAAGGTACCTCACAATAGGTTATTCTACAAGAAAGAATCTTGTGGAATAAATGGTAAATTGCGACAGTGGATTTAGAATTGGCTGCATTGTCGTAAACAGAAAGTTGTTATTAGCGGCTTTGGATCTGGTTGGAGGCTGGTTACCAATGGTGTCCCACAGGGATCGGTGTTAGGGTCATTGCTTTTTACTATCTTCATAAGTGACCTAAGTATAGGTGTTGGGGGATTGTCAGCAAGCTCACGGATGATATGAAAATTTGTGCAAGTGTTAGGACTGTGGAGAGCAAATGTCTGCAAGCAGATTTAGATACACTAAAGGAATGAGCCAAATTCTGGCATGTGGGCAGGACCAACACCAAGTATACTTACACCTTACGTGGAACAGAACTGAAATTGGTTGAGAGAAAAAAGGATCTTGGCGTTATAGTTCATAATTCTCTAAAGGTTCATGACCAATGCTGAGAAGCCATAACCAAAGCAAACAGGGTATTAGGTTGTATCAACAGGACTATTCAATATAAAACAAAGCACACCATTTTCTCCTTGTACAAGACCTTGGTTAGATCACATTTAGAATACTGTGTCCAGTTTTGGTCCCCTCATAAGGTGGGTAATATAAAGGTTTTGGATAAGGTTCAGAGAAGGACCATAAAAATGATTCCCAGCTTAAACAACTGTAGTTACTCAGATAGGCTTAAAAAGCTGGGTCCATTCACTTTGGAGATGTGTAGACTTTGGAGTGATTTGACAGAGGTTTATAAAATAGTTAATGAGCTAGATTGTGTTCCTATTGATAGATTATTTCAATTTAATAGATTGGGAAAGACCAGGGGTCATGCATCTGTTACACAAGGATAGGGCTAGGTTAGATATTAGGTGGCTCTGCTTTTGCCAGAGAAGAGTAGACCTATTGAACAAGTGACCGGCTCATGTGGTGACTGCTGACTCTACATAACTTCAAAAGAGAGCTGGACCAGTTCCTGGCTCGGGGATCACGTCTTATAAAAGGTAGGTGATGTACAAGGTAATATAAGCATGATCAATGTGGTCTCCTGGACTACTTTCGAATGCCTGAAGGGGTCGGAGACGAATGTTGACTCTCAAATTATCCATCACCTTGAAAGTTCTGCTCAATCCATGATGGTTTTTAGCATGGCTGTTCCCCTGGTGATGATGTCACTCATGTTACACACCTCTGGACCTCTGCTACTGAGCACTTTGGTGAACAGAATGGAAATGAATAGTTTATTTTGTTCCTCCCTACTTTGCCTGAAGGGGCTGGCTGTTGCTGAGGTACAGGTTCCACAGATGCCAGTTGCCCTCTGGTACCTCACTCAAGTGGCCATTTCTTCATGTGTGAATCTAGACAGGGATTTTCCATTTGATGTTATTTTAGTGCTGGCATCAAACCAGTCATTTTGATTAGGTTAATGCTGGCATTAAAGTAATGCCAATTGGAAAATCTAAGCTAGAGCCTTGGCAGGCTATTTGAATGTGGGGCATCAAAGCCAAGCCCAATCTTCTCTGTACCTGGGGAGCACCAGGTACAACAGCATTGCAAATGTATTTGTGAAGGTTTCATCTGTTCAGTATTTCCAGCAAAATCCTAAATGTTTTGAATATAGCATGGACTTCTTATACGCATCACACTCACTTCCTGTCACACTTCAGTATATTCTCCAACTTATCATAAGCAATGCCACGGGAGACCAAACTATATGTATATGAATAAAATCTTGTCTGCCTGCACTTCTGGTCAGCTTTTTCCAATATAAATTCCTATATCCCCATTTATAACGGAAAATGCCTATGTAAACTTGTCACACTGTAATTACACTCTCCCGCCAGTGGTGGTGCTGTAGTGCTTGTTTTGTATCTCTTCGCTTCTCACAGAGAAACTCCTATGCTCCAACCAACTCTACTTCTCTGCTTCCTAAATTGGTACTTAACTGTAAAAATAATGATATAAAATCAAAGTGTTAAACAAAACAAGGACAGAATGTATGACTTTAAAATGGGGATTGAATGATGTCTGCATGCCCTGTTCCAATGATTCCCTGCTCTTCAACCCCACTTCACTTGAAGACTACATTTAGTCTTAACTCCCTGGGGGGTAAGTTTAACTTTGGGCGGTAGTGCAATAATGACCGATATCGAATTAGCCGCCGATTCTAGTCCCCACCTGATTTCCACTTCCATTGACCAACAGAAAGGAAAATCAGACTGTGTGTATAACGGGTGGCTAATTTGACATTGTCCATTTTACACTAACGCCCAAAGTTAAAATTAACCCCCTCAGTGGGCAATGCCACGGGCACGATTAGTATATATGCAAAGATCTAGAAAGACAATCCTGGTCATTTGGTTAAAAAAACTTTTCTAGATTCTGGATCCGCAGTCCTGTGAATAAGAGACATGCTGTATATATTTCATCTATGTATCTATCATTATAGATACAAGTACTGGAGGATCTAGGATTCTGAAACAAGGGGCTCAATTTTGAAATGGTGGCGGGTTGTCTGCGGGGGGGCGGTGAAGGTGGGTGTGGCAAACCCCAATAAAAAAAATTAACGTTTCCGACACGATCGCAATGTAATTGATGGTGATTAAAGTTCTTTCCGGGTTTTGCACCCGGCAGCCCCTGATTGACAGGCTGGCTACCGACAGGAGCTGCAACGCCGAGGGTTGGGGGGGTGGGGTGCGGGGAGAAAGAGAGAGAGTGAGATGTCATCCGGCGCTGGAACGGAAGATCGGGGGGGGGGGGAATGGAAGATCAGGGGGACATCAGGGGGGGGGGGGGGGGGGGAGAGGGGGAGATCAAAGAGGGAGACATCGGACATCGGAGCAGGGTGGAAAGGTAGGTTGATTTTGAGTTTTAACTTTGGCAATAGTTTGTTATTTAATTTATTTTGTTTCTTTTTGCCTGATCCGGTCCTTCGCCTGGTTTAACCAGGCGTGAATCAGAAGCCGTGGGAAAGCCGCCCAGGTAAGTTAAAAATCGTTTTAACTACCGAATATGTCATAAGTCAAGTACCTTAAGTACCTCAATGAGATTCATTTGGTTCTTTAACTATCATCTCGCCGGCTTTAATTGCCAGCGGGACTTCCGGATTCGGGACTTCCGGACTCGGGACTTCCGGATTCGGGACTTCCGGACTCGGGACTTCCGGATTCGGGACTTCCGGACTCGGGACTTCCGGACTCGGGACTTCCGGACTCGGGACGCCCGCGCGCACACAGGTGCATCTGTGGGAAACTCGGAAGTCAGCTGGCTGGAGCCGGCTTCCGAACCCGCTCTGCATTTCTGCAATTTTCATAGCCCCCGCCCCCAATGCACCTGCAATTTAGGTTTAAAATTGAGCCCAAGCAGTCCATTCAGACTCCAGTATTAAATTTAACAAGGCAAAGTGGAGGAAGAGCTAGTGCAGTAAGGGTCATCTAATCATAGATATCATTTACAGGCTTTGTAAATATAGGATATATTGGAGGGGGGCGGGGGGGGGGGAAGATTTGTGAGCTGGATTCATAAGCCACAATTAGTGAGTGGGTTACCTATGATTAAATTGCTTGTGAATGAGGCAGAATCGTGAACAAAGATTATGCATTTCCTGGAAGATGCTGAGTACCCGTTTGTAGTTAGAAAGCTGACTCTCTGGAGACAATTCTCATCTCCCACTGCCCAGCCATTGGCAAAAAGCACCGAGTTTTTAAATAATCTGAAATAAAGATGTCCTTCTAGTTCAAGGGTTTACTCCCAACTCTTACACCTGAATTCCAACTAATCTGATTTTATTTTTCGAAATTAATATTTTGAAAACTGCTCTCTGCAGGTTGCAAGTGGTCCCTACCGGGGGGAAACGTGGGATATTAGACAGGAAACAAATACGTTAATAGTAAGTTTGTTGGGGGGGCGGGGGAACTGGGGGAGCAGGGCCCAAGAGATTGAGAATGAAAGGAAACGGAGAACGAGGGGCAGTGGGGACAAGCTGGACACAAGGAACTGACCAAGATTTACTAGGATGCTACTGGGACTTGATGGTTTGACTTATAGGGAGAGGTTAGATAGGCTGAGACTTTTTTCCCTGGAGAGTAGGAGGTTTCGGGGCGATCTTATAGAAGTCTATAAAATAATGAGGGGCATAGATAAGGTAGATAGTCAAAATCTTTTCCCAAAGGTAGGGGAGTCTATAACGAGGGGGCATAGATTTAAGGTGAGAGGGGAGAGATACAAAAGGGTCCAGAGGGGCAATTTTTTCACTTAAAGGGTGGTGAGTGTCTGGAACGAGCTGCCAGAGGCAGTAGTAGAGGCGGGTACAATTTTGTCTTTTAAAAAGCATTTGGACAGTTACATGGGTAAGATGGGTATCGAGGGATATGGGCCAAGTGCAGGCAATTGGGACTAGCTTAGTGGTATAAACTGGGCAACATGGACATGTTGGGCCGAAGGGCCTGTTTCCATGTTGTAACTTCTATGATTCTATGATTCTAAGTGAGTAGGGGGGAGGTGAGCCTGAGGGACTGAGAGTAGCTGATAGTCTTGAATTTCTTCCCTTTATTCTGCTATTTCTAATTTGTCTGTTGTGATTGTGTTTTTCCTCAGGTTTTATGGCAGCAGTATCTCTGTGCTATATTTTGCTACCTTTGGGAACAGAACACTTTTCCAGTCTCAACATCCGGATAAGGTTAGACGGTGACTCGGGCTGAAGCTATCACTTATTCTGCCCAGCAACATGCTGAGGGTGACTGTTCCCATTATACACAGTAGCCCTCCTTGTGCTTTCTCTGCATGGCACTGATTGCTAGAATGGAGGTGAATTCCACCCACTTTTGTGCTTTGGTTAAAGGTTCACCATGACCTGGGTTGAGAGTGCCCCAATTCTCTTAGGAACTTTACAGTCAGTGGAGAGAGGAGACTTTTAGCCATCAATCAAACCCAGCTCGCAGAGTTATGCGGGTTTATAACTCTGACCTTAACCCACTCCACCAACCAGTCCCTCTTACAGTGAAGTACTTTGTATCTTTCTGTTTATCTAATTTAAAAAAAAATTACAGTCCCATTGCTGCCAGGTCCAGGTTGCAAAGGTCCTTTCTGGGGCAAAGTCGGACAGGGATTAACAATCTTCTTAAAATGAATGGTCGGAAAATCACACTGACTTTTTGCACCTGAATTTCTGAAATATATTTCTGTTACATGAAGCCCTGTGTTTGGGAGCTCTCATTCATAAAATGTACTCCCATAATCGGAAAATATACCTGATAGAAATTTGAGCACAGGAAGAGACTCCTCTTTGTGTTTTATTTAGGCTCCCCCTGGGGGCTCACTTGACATGGATCAGTTCTCCTGCTTTCGGCCCAGATCTTGTATTATTCCTTCAGGAATTATCCAGGACAAATTTGAATGCTGTTATTGATTTAGCATCGATTACACTTGTGCCAAGCACTTCACATTGCATAATTGTATGAAAAAGTTACTCCGATTCTCCCCATTCATGTATTCAGTGCTTATATTGATAACTTGGCCTCTTGCTTCATTTTCCCGACCAATGGAAATAATCTGGCAACAACTGAACACATGGATTTTAGTTGTTCATTGCGTAGTGCGATCGGTAATTGCTTCCACTCAGAAACCGGGAACTCAGAACAACTCAAGCGCCATGTAAGACAAGCTGCTCCAATGACAATTTATGATCAAGCTTGCATCAATTATGTCACTGTTAGATGAGTACAGTTAGAAAACAGGACCCAGGGTTACAAGGGTGAGCACAGATAGAGAACAGGACCCAGGGTTACAAGGGTGAGCACAGATAGAGAACAGGACCCAGGGTTACAAGGGTGAGTACAGATAGAGAACAGGACCCAGGGTTACAAGGGTGAGTACAGATAGAGAACGGGACCCAGGGTTACAAGGGTGAGTGCAGATAGAGAACAGGACCCAGGGTTACAAGGGTGAGTACAGATAGAGAACGGGACCCAGGGTTACAAGGGTGAGAACAGATAGAGAACAGGACCCAGGGTTACAAGGGTGAGTACAGAGAGAGAACGGGACCCAGGGTTACAAGGGTGAGCACAGATAGAGAACGGGACCCAGGGTTACAAGGGTGAGTACAGATAGAGAACGGGACCCATGGTTACAAGGGTGAGTACAGATAGAGAACGGGGCCCAGGGTTACAAGGGTGAGTACAGATAGAGAACGGGACCCAGGGTTACAAGGGTGAGTACAGATAGAGAACGGGGCCCAGGGTTACAAGGGTGAGTACAGATAGAGAACGGGGCCCAGGGTTACAATGGTGAGGACAGATAGAGAACTGGACCCAGGGTTACAAGGGTGAGTACAGATAGAGAACGGGACCCAGGGTTACAAGGGTGAGTACAGATAGAGAACAGGACCCAGGGTAACATGGGTGAGTACAGATAGAGAACAGGACCCAGGGTTACAAGGGTGAGTACAGATAGAGAACGGGACCCAGGGTTACAAGGATGAGTACAGATAGAGAACGGGACCCAGGGTTACAAGGGTGAGTACAGATAGAAAACGGGACCCAGGGTTGCAAGGGTGAGTACAGAGAGAGAACAGGACCCAGGGTTACAAGGGTGAGGACAGATAGAGAACGGGGCCCAGGGTTACGAGGGTCGGTACAGAAAGAGAACGGGACCCAGGGTTACAAGGGTGAGTGCAGATAGAGAACAGGACCCAGGGTTACAAGGGTAAGTACAGATAGAGAACAGTACCCAGGGTTACAAGGGTGAGTACAGATAGAGAACGGGACCCAGGGTTACAAGGGTGAGTACAGATAGAGAACGGGACCCAGGGTTACAAGGGTGAGTACAGAGAGAGAACGGGACCCAGGGTTACAAGGGTGAGTGCAGATAGAGAACAGGACCCAGGGTTACAAGGGTGAGTACAGAGAGAGAACGGGACCCAGGGTTACAAGGGTGAGAACAGATAGAGAACAGGACCCAGGGTTACAAGGGTGAGTACAGAGAGAGAACGGGACCCAGGGTTACAAGGGTGAGCACAGATAGAGAACGGGACCCAGGGTTACAAGGGTGAGTACAGATAGAGAACGGGACCCATGGTTAGAAGGGTGAGTACAGATAGAGAACGGGGCCCAGGGTTACAAGGGTGAGTACAGATAGAGAACGGGACCCAGGGTTACAAGGGTGAGTACAGATAGAGAACGGGGCCCAGGGTTACAAGGGTGAGTACAGATAGAGAACGGGGCCCAGGGTTACAATGGTGAGGACAGATAGAGAACGGGACCCAGGGTTACAAGGGTGAGTACAGATAGAGAACGGGACCCAGGGTTACAAGGGTGAGTACAGATAGAGAACGGGACCCAGGGTTACAAGGGTGAGTACAGATAGAGAACAGGACCCAGGGTAACATGGGTGAGTACAGATAGAGAACAGGACCCAGGGTTACAAGGGTGAGTACAGATAGAGAACGGGACCCAGGGTTACAAGGATGAGTACAGACAGAGAACGGGACCCAGGGTTACAAGGATGAGTACAGATAGAGAACGGGACCCAGGGTTACAAGGGTGAGTACAGATAGAAAACGGGACCCAGGGTTGCAAGGGTGAGTACAGAGAGAGAACAGGACCCAGGGTTACAAGGGTGAGGACAGATAGAGAACAGGACCCAGGGTTACAAGGGTGAGTACAGATAGAGAACGGGACCCAGGGTTACAAGGGTGAGAACAGATAGAGAACAGGACCCAGGGTTACAAGGGTGAGTACAGAGAGAGAACGGGACCCAGGGTTACAAGGGTGAGCACAGATAGAGAACGGGACCCAGGGTTACAAGGGTGAGTACAGATAGAGAACGGGACCCATGGTTACAAGGGTGAGTACAGATAGAGAACGGGGCCCAGGGTTACAAGGGTGAGTACAGATAGAGAACGGGACCCAGGGTTACAAGGGTGAGTACAGATAGAGAACGGGGCCCAGGGTTACAAGGGTGAGTACAGATAGAGAACGGGGCCCAGGGTTACAATGGTGAGGACAGATAGAGAACGGGACCCAGGGTTACAAGGGTGAGTACAGATAGAGAACAGGACCCAGGGTAACATGGGTGAGTACAGATAGAGAACAGGACCCAGGGTTACAAGGGTGAGTACAGATAGAGAACGGGACCCAGGGTTACAAGGATGAGTACAGATAGAGAACGGGACCCAGGGTTACAAGGGTGAGTACAGATAGAAAACGGGACCCAGGGTTGCAAGGGTGAGTACAGAGAGAGAACAGGACCCAGGGTTACAAGGGTGAGGACAGATAGAGAACGGGGCCCAGGGTTACAAGGGTCGGTACAGAAAGAGAACGGGACCCAGGGTTACAAGGGTGAGTGCAGATAGAGAACAGGACCCAGGATTACAAGGGTAAGTACAGATAGAGAACAGTACCCAGGGTTACAAGGGTGAGTACAGATAGAGAACGGGACCCAGGGTTACAAGGGTGAGTACAGATAGAGAACAGGACCCAGGGTTACAAGGGTAAGTACAGATAGAGAACAGTACCCAGGGTTACAAGGGTGAGTACAGATAGAGAACGGGACCCAGGGTTACAAGGGTGAGTACAGATAGAGAACAGTACCCAGGGTTACAAGGGTGAGTACAGATAGAGAACGGGACCCAGGGTTACAAGGGTGAGTACAGAGAGAGAACGGGACCCAGGGTTGCAAGGGTGAGCACAGATAGAGAACGGGGCCCAGGGTTGCAAGGGTGAGCACAGATAGAGAACGGGGCCCAGGGTTACAAGGGTGAGTACAGATAGAGAACGGGGCCCAGGGTTACAAGGGTGAGTACAGATAGAGAACGGGGCCCAGGGTTACAAGGGTGAGTACAGATAGAGAACAGGACCCAGGGTTACAAGGGTGAGTACAGATAGAGAACAGGACCCAGGGTTACAAGGGTGAGTACAGATAGAGAACGGGACCCAGGGTTACAAGGGTGAGTACAGAGAGAGAACAGGACCCAGGGTTACAAGGGTGAGTACAGATAGAGAACGGGACCCAGGGTTACAAGGGTGGGTACAGATAGAGAACAGGACCCAGGGTTACAAGGGTGAGTACAGATAGAGAACAGGACCGAGGGTTACAAGGGTGAGTACAGAGAGAGAACGGGACCCAGGGTTACAAGGGTGAGTACAGAGAGAGAACGGGACCCAGGGTTACAAGGGTGAGTACAGAGAGAGAACGGGACCCAGGGTTACAAGGGTGAGTACAGATGGAGAACGGGACCCAGGGTTACAAGGGTGAGCTCAGAGAGAGAACGGGACCCAGGGTTACAAGGGTGAGTACAGATAGAGAACGGGACCCAGGGTTACAAGGGTGAGTACAGAGAGAGAACGGGACCCAGGGTTACAAGGGTGAGTGCAGATAGAGAACAGGACCCAGGGTTACAAGGGTGTGAACAGATAGAGAACAGGACCCAGGGTTACAAGGGTGAGTACAGAGAGAGAATGGGACCCAGGGTTACAAGGGTGAGTACAGATAGAGAACGGGACCCATGGTTACAAGGGTGAGAACAGATCGAGAACAGGACCCAGGGTTACAAGGGTGAGTACAGATAGAGAACGGGACCCAGGGTTACAAGGGTGAGCACAGATAGAGAACGGGACCCAGGGTTACAAGGGTGAGCACAGATAGAGAACAGGACCCAGGGTAACATGGGTGAGTACAGATAGAGAACAGGACCCAGGGTTACAAGGGTGAGTACAGATAGAGAACGGGACCCAGGGTTACAAGGGGTGAGTACAGATAGAGAACGGGACCCAGGGTTACAAGGGTGAGCACAGATAGAGAACAGGACCCAGGGTTACAAGGGTGAGTACAGATAGAGAACGGGACCGAG
This sequence comes from Heptranchias perlo, assembly GCF_035084215.1. Taxonomy (NCBI): domain Eukaryota; kingdom Metazoa; phylum Chordata; class Chondrichthyes; order Hexanchiformes; family Hexanchidae; genus Heptranchias; species Heptranchias perlo. The sequence goes on along the minus strand of NC_090370.1, from coordinate 2,694,925 downwards.
GGTTACAAGGGTGAGTACAGATAGAGAACAGGACCCAGGGTTACAAGGGTGAGTACAGATTGAGAACGGGACCCAGGGTTACAAGGGTGAGTACAGATAGAGAACGGGGCCCAGGGTTACAAGGGTGAGTACAGATAGAGAACAGGACCCAGGGTTACAAGGGTGAGGACAGATAGAGAACGGGACCCAGGGTTACAAGGGTGAGTACAGATAGAGAACAGGACCCAGGGTTACAAGGGTGAGTACAGATAGAGAACAGGACCCAGGGTTACAAGGGTGAGTACAGATAGAGAACAGGACCCAGGGTCACAAGGGTGAGTACAGATAGAGAACAGGACCCAGGGTTACAAGGGTGAGTACAGATAGAGAACGGGACCCAGGGTTACAAGGGTGAGTACAGAGAGAGAACGGGACCCAGGGTTACAAGGGTGAGTACAGATAGAGAACAGGACCCAGGGTTACAAGGGTGAGTACAGAGAGAGAACGGGACCCAGGGTTACAAGGGTGAGTACAGATAGAGAACGGGACCCAGGGTTACAAGGGTGAGTACAGATAGAGAACGGGACCCAGGGTTACAAGGGTGAGTACAGAGAGAGAACGGGACCCAGGGTTACAAGGGTGAGTACAGATAGAGAACGGGACCCAGGGTTACAAGGGTGAGTACAGATAGAGAACGGGACCCAGGGTTACAAGGGTGAGTACAGATAGAGAACGGGACCCAGGGTTACAAGGGTGAGTACAGAGAGAGAACGGGACCCAGGGTTACAAGGGTGAGTGCAGATAGAGAACAGGACCCAGGGTTACAAGGGTGAGCACAGATAGAGAACGGGACCCAGGGTTACAAGGGTGAGAACAGATAGAGAACAGGACCCAGGGTTATAAGGGTGAGTACAGAGAGAGAACGGGACCCAGGGTTACAAGGGTGAGCACAGATAGAGAACGGGACCCAGGGTTACAAGGGTGAGTACAGATAGAGAACGGGACCCATGGTTACAAGGGTGAGTACAGATAGAGAACGGGGCCCAGGGTTACAAGGGTGAGTACAGATAGAGAACGGGGCCCAGGGTTACAAGGGTGAGTACAGATAGAGAACGGGACCCAGGGTTACAAGGGTGAGTACAGATAGAGAACGGGGCCCAGGGTTACAAGGGTGAGTACAGATAGAGAACGGGGCCCAGGGTTACAATGGTGAGGACAGATAGAGAACGGGACCCAGGGTTACAAGGGTGAGTACAGATAGAGAACGGGACCCAGGGTTACAAGGGTGAGTACAGATAGAGAACAGGACCCAGGGGAACATGGGTGAGTACAGATAGAGAACAGGACCCAGGGTTACAAGGGTGAGTACAGATAGCGAACGGGACCCAGGGTTACAAGGATGAGTACAGATAGAGAACGGGACCCAGGGTTACAAGGGTGAGTACAGATAGAAAACGGGACCCAGGGTTGCAAGGGTGAGTACAGAGAGAGAACAGGACCCAGGGTTACAAGGGTGAGGACAGATAGAGAACAGCACCCAGGGTTACAAGGGTGAGTACAGATAGAGAACGGGACCCAGGGTTACAAGGGTGAGTACAGAGAGAGAACGGGACCCAGGGTTACAAGGGTGAGTACAGATAGAGAACAGGACCCAGGGTTACAAGGGTGAGTACAGATAGAGAACGGGACCCAGGGTTACAAGGGTGAGTACAGATAGAGAACGGGACCCAGGGTTACAAGGGTGAGTACAGATAGAGAACGGGACCCAGGGTTACAAGGGTGAGTACAGAGAGAGAACGGGACCCAGGGTTACAAGGGTGAGTACAGATAGAGAACGGGACCCAGGGTTACAAGGGTGAGTACAGAGAGAGAACGGGACCCAGGGTTACAAGGGTGAGTACAGATAGAGAACAGGACCCAGGGTTACAAGGGTGAGTACAGAGAGAGAACGGGACCCAGGGTTACAAGGGTGAGTGCAGATAGAGAACAGGACCCAGGGTTACAAGGCTGAGTACTGATAGAGAACGGGACCCAGGGTTACAAGGGTGAGAACAGATCGAGAACAGGACCCAGGGTTACAAGGGTGAGTACAGAGAGAGAACGGGACCCAGGGTTACAAGGGTGAGCACAGATAGAGAACGGGACCCAGGGTTACAAGGGTGAGTACAGATAGAGAACGGGACCCATGGTTACAAGGGTGAGTACAGATAGAGAACGGGGCCCAGGGTTACAAGGGTGAGTACAGATAGAGAACGGGACCCAGGGTTACAAGGGTGAGTACAGATAGAGAACGGGGCCCAGGGTTACAAGGGTGAGTACAGATAGAGAACGGGGCCCAGGGTTACAATGGTGAGGACAGATAGAGAACTGGACCCAGGGTTACAAGGGTGAGTACAGATAGAGAACGGGACCCAGGGTTACAAGGGTGAGTACAGATAGAGAACAGGACCCAGGGTAACATGGGTGAGTACAGATAGAGAACAGGACCCAGGGTTACAAGGGTGAGTACAGATAGAGAACGGGACCCAGGGTTACAAGGATGAGTACAGATAGAGAACGGGACCCAGGGTTACAAGGGTGAGTACAGATAGAAAACGGGACCCAGGGTTGCAAGGGTGAGTACAGAGAGAGAACAGGACCCAGGGTTACAAGGGTGAGGACAGATAGAGAACGGGGCCCAGGGTTACAAGGGTCGGTACAGAAAGAGAACGGGACCCAGGGTTACAAGGGTGAGTGCAGATAGAGAACAGGACCCAGGGTTACAAGGGTAAGTACAGATAGAGAACAGTACCCAGGGTTACAAGGGTGAGTACAGATAGAGAACGGGACCCAGGGTTACAAGGGTGAGTACAGATAGAGAACAGGCCCCAGGGTTACAAGGGTAAGTACAGATAGAGAACAGTACCCAGGGTTACAAGGGTGAGTACAGATAGAGAACGGGACCCAGGGTTACAAGGGTGAGTACAGATAGAGAACAGTACCCAGGGTTACAAGGGTGAGTACAGATAGAGAACGGGACCCAGGGTTACAAGGGTGAGTACAGATCGAGAACGGGGCCCAGGGTTGCAAGGGTGAGTACAGATAGAGAACGGGGCCCAGGGTTACAAGGGTGAGTACAGATAGAGAACGGGGCCCAGGGTGACAAGGGTGAGTACAGATAGAGAACGGGGCCCAGGGTTACAAGGGTGAGTACAGATAGAGAACAGGACCCAGGGTTACAAGGGTGAGTACAGATAGAGAACAGGACCCAGGGTTACAAGGGTGAGTACAGATAGAGAACGGGACCCAGGGTTACAAGGGTGAGTACAGAGAGAGAACAGGACCCAGGGTTACAAGGGTGAGTACAGATAGAGAACGGGACCCAGGGTTACAAGGGTGGGTACAGATAGAGAACAGGACCCAGGGTTACAAGGGTGAGTACAGATAGAGAACAGGACCGAGGGTTACAAGGGTGAGTACAGAGAGAGAACGGGACCCAGGGTTACAAGGGTGAGTACAGAGAGAGAACGGGACCCAGGGTTACAAGGGTGAGTACAGATAGAGAACGGGACCCAGGGTTACAAGGGTGAGTACAGATAGTGAACAGGACCCAGGGTTATGAGGTGAGGACAGATAGAGAACGGAGCCCAGGGTTACAAGGGTGAGTACAGATAGAGAACAGGACCCAGGGTTACAAGGGTGAGTACAGATAGAGAACGGGACCCAGGGTTACAAGGGTGAGTACAGATAGAGAACGGGACCCAGGGTTAGAAGGGTGAGTACAGATCGAGAACAGGGCCCAGGGTTACAAGGGTGAGTGCAGAGAGGGAACGGGACCCAGGGTTACAAGGGTGAGTACAGATAGAGAACGGGACCCAGGGTTACAAGGGTGAGTACAGATAGAGAACGGGACCCAGGGTTACAAGGGTGAGTACAGATAGAGAACAGGACACAGGGTTACAAGGGTGAGTACAGATAGAGAACAGGACCCAGGGTTACAAGGGTGAGTACAGATAGAGAACGGGACCCAGGGTTACAAGGGTGAGTACAGAGAGAGAACGGGACCCAGGGTTACAAGGGTGAGTACAGAGAGAGAACAGGACCCAGGGTTACAAGGGTGAGTACAGATAGAGAACAGGACCCAGGGTTACAAGGGTGAGTACAGATAGAGAACGGGGCCCAGGGTTACAAGGGTGAGTACAGATAGAGAACAGGACCCAGGGTTACAAGGGTGAGTACAGATAGAGAACAGGACCCAGGGTTACAAGGGTGAGTACAGAGAGAGAACGGGGCCCAGGGTTACAAGGGTGAGTACAGATAGAGAACGGGACCCAGGGTTACAAGGGTGAGGACAGATAGAGAACAGGACCCAGGGTTACAAGGGTGAGTACAGATAGAGAACAGGACCCAGGGTGACAAGGGTGAGAACAGATAGAGAACAGGACCCAGGGTGACAAGGGTGAGAACAGATTGAGAACAGGACCCAGGGTTACAAGGGTGAGTGCAGATAGAGAACAGGACCCAGGGTGACAAGGGTGAGAACAGATTGAGAACAGGACCCAGGGTTACAAGGGTGAGTACAGATCGAGAACAGGACCGAGGGTTACAAGGGTGAGTACAGATAGAGAACGGGACCCAGGGTTACAAGGGTGAGTACAGAGAGAGAACGGGGCCCAAGGTTACAAGGGTGAGTACAGATAGAGAACGGGACCCAGGTTTACAAGGGTGAGTACAGATAGAGAACAGGACCCAGGGTTACAAGGGTGAGTACAGATAGAGAACAGGACCCAGGGTTACAAGGGTGAGTACAGAGAGAGAACAGGACCCAGGGTTACAAGGGTGAGTACAGATAGAGAACAGGACCCAGGGTTACAAGGGTGAGAACAGATAGAGAACAGGACACAGGGTGACAAGGGTGAGGACAGATTGAGAACAGGACCCAGGGTTACAAGGGTGAGTACAGATAGAGAACAGGACCCAGGGTTTCAAAGGTGAGAACAGATTGAGAACAGGACCCAGGGTTACAAGGGTGAGTACAGATAGAGAACTGGACCCAGGGTTACAAGGGTGAGTACAGAGAGAGAACGGGACCCAGGGTTACAAGGGTGAGTACAGATAGAGAACGGGACCCAGGGTTACAAGGGTGAGTACAGATAGAGAACAGGACCCAGGGTTACAAGGGTGAGTACAGATAGAGAACAGGACCCAGGGTTACAAGGGTGAGTACAGATAGAGAACAGGACCCAGGGTTACAAAGGTGAGGACAGAGAGAGAACGGGACCCAGGGTTACAAGGGTGAGTACAGATAGAGAACGGGACCCAGGGTTACAAGGGTGAGTACAGATAGAGAACGGGACCCAGGGTTGCAAGGGTGAGCACAGATAGAGAACGGGACCCAGGGTTACAAGGGTGATCACAGATCGAGAAAAGGGCCCAGGGTGACAACGGTGAGTACAGAGAGAGAACGGGACCCAGGGTTACAAGGGTGAGTACAGATAGAGAACGGGACCCAGGGTTACAAGGGTGAGTCCAGATAGAGAACGGGACCCAGGGTTTCAAGGGTGAGTACAGAGAGAGAACGGGACCCAGGGTTACAAGGGTGAGTACAGATAGAGAACGGGACCCAGGGTTACAAGGGTGAGTACAGATAGAGAATGGGACCCAGGGTTACATGGGTGAGGACAGATAGAGAACAGGACCCAGGGTTACAAGGGTGAGTACAGAGAGAGAACAGGACCCAGGGTTGCAAGGGTGAGTACAGATAGAGAACGGGACCCAGGGTTACAATGGTGAGTACAGATAGAGAACGGGACCCAGGGTTACAAGGGTGAGTACAGATAGAGAACAGGACCCAGGGTTACAAGGGTGAGTACAGATAGAGAACGGGACCCAGGGTTACAAGGGTGAGTACAGATGGAGAACAGGACCCAGGGTTACAAGGGTGAGTACAGATAGAGAACGGGGCCCAGGGTTACAAGGGTGAGTACAGATAGAGAACAGGACCCAGGGTTACAAGGGTGAGTACAGATAGAGAACAGGACCCAGGGTTACAAGGGTGAGTACAGAGAGAGAACGGGGCCCAGGGTTACAAGGGTGAGTACAGATAGGGAACGGGACCCAGGGTTACAAGGGTGAGGACAGATAGAGAACAGGACCCAGGGTTACAAGGGTGAGTACAGATAGAGAACAGGACCCAGGGTGACAAGGGTGAGAACAGATAGAGAACAGGACCCAGGGTGACAAGGGTGAGAACAGATTGAGAACAGGACCCAGGGTTACAAGGGTGAGTGCAGATAGAGAACAGGACCCAGGGTGACAAGGGTGAGAACAGATTGAGAACAGGACCCAGGGTTACAAGGGTGAGTACAGATCGAGAACAGGACCGAGGGTTACAAGGGTGAGTACAGATAGAGAACGGGACCCAGGGTTACAAGGGTGAGTACAGAGAGAGAACGGGGCCCAAGGTTACAAGGGTGAGTACAGATAGAGAACGGGACCCAGGTTTACAAGGGTGAGTACAGATAGAGAACAGGACCCAGGGTTACAAGGGTGAGTGCAGATAGAGAACAGGACCCAGGGTGACAAGGGTGAGAACAGATTGAGAACAGGACCCAGGGTTACAAGGGTGAGTACAGATCGAGAACAGGACCGAGGGTTACAAGGGTGAGTACAGATAGAGAACGGGACCCAGGGTTACAAGGGTGAGTACAGAGAGAGAACGGGGCCCAAGGTTACAAGGGTGAGTACAGATAGAGAACGGGACCCAGGTTTACAAGGGTGAGTACAGATAGAGAACAGGACCCAGGGTTACAAGGGTGAGTACAGATAGAGAACAGGACCCAGGGTTACAAGGGTGAGTACAGAGAGAGAACAGGACCCAGTGTTACAAGGGTGAGTACAGATAGAGAACAGGACCCAGGGTTACAAGGGTGAGAACAGATAGAGAACAGGACACAGGGTGACAAGGGTGAGGACAGATTGAGAACAGGACCCAGGGTTACAAGGGTGAGTACAGATAGAGAACAGGACCCAGGGTTTCAAAGGTGAGAACAGATTGAGAACAGGACCCAGGGTTACAAGGGTGAGTACAGATAGAGAACTGGACCCAGGGTTACAAGGGTGAGTACAGAGAGAGAACGGGACCCAGGGTTACAAGGGTGAGTACAGATAGAGAACGGGACCCAGGGTTACAAGGGTGAGTACAGATAGAGAACAGGACCCAGGGTTACAAGGGTGAGTACAGATAGAGAACAGGACCCAGGGTTACAAGGGTGAGTACAGATAGAGAACAGGACCCAGGGTTACAAAGGTGAGGACAGAGAGAGAACGGGACCCAGGGTTACAAGGGTGAGTACAGATAGAGAACGGGACCCAGGGTTACAAGGGTGAGTACAGATAGAGAACGGGACCCAGGGTTGCAAGGGTGAGCACAGATAGAGAACGGGACCCAGGGTTACAAGGGTGAGCACAGATCGAGAAAAGGGCCCAGGGTGACAACGGTGAGTACAGAGAGAGAACGGGACCCAGGGTTACAAGGGTGAGTACAGATAGAGAACGGGACCCAGGGTTACAAGGGTGAGTCCAGATAGAGAACGGGACCCAGGGTTTCAAGGGTGAGTACAGAGAGAGAACGGGACCCAGGGTTACAAGGGTGAGTACAGATAGAGAACGGGACCCAGGGTTACAAGGGTGAGTACAGATAGAGAATGGGACCCAGGGTTACATGGGTGAGGACAGATAGAGAACAGGACCCAGGGTTACAAGGGTGAGTACAGAGAGAGAACAGGACCCAGGGTTGCAAGGGTGAGTACAGATAGAGAACGGGACCCAGGGTTACAATGGTGAGTACAGATAGAGAACGGGACCCAGGGTTACAAGGGTGAGTACAGATAGAGAACAGGACCCAGGGTTACAAGGGTGAGTACAGATAGAGAACGGGACCCAGGGTTACAAGGGTGAGTACAGATGGAGAACAGGACCCAGGGTTACAAGGGTGAGTACAGATAGAGAACGGGGCCCAGGGTTACAAGGGTGAGTACAGATAGAGAACAGGACCCAGGGTTACAAGGGTGAGTACAGATAGAGAACAGGACCCAGGGTTACAAGGGTGAGTACAGAGAGAGAACGGGGCCCAGGGTTACAAGGGTGAGTACAGATAGAGAACGGGACCCAGGGTTACAAGGGTGAGGACAGATAGAGAACAGGACCCAGGGTTACAAGGGTGAGTACAGATAGAGAACAGGACCCAGGGTGACAAGGGTGAGAACAGATAGAGAACAGGACCCAGGGTGACAAGGGTGAGAACAGATTGAGAACAGGACCCAGGGTTACAAGGGTGAGTGCAGATAGAGAACAGGACCCAGGGTGACAAGGGTGAGAACAGATTGAGAACAGGACCCAGGGTTACAAGGGTGAGTACAGATCGAGAACAGGACCGAGGGTTACAAGGGTGAGTACAGATAGAGAACGGGACCCAGGGTTACAAGGGTGAGTACAGAGAGAGAACGGGGCCCAAGGTTACAAGGGTGAGTACAGATAGAGAACGGGACCCAGGTTTACAAGGGTGAGTACAGATAGAGAACAGGACCCAGGGTTACAAGGGTGAGTACAGATAGAGAACAGGACCCAGGGTTACAAGGGTGAGTACAGAGAGAGAACAGGACCCAGGGTTACAAGGGTGAGTACAGATAGAGAACAGGACCCAGGGTTACAAGGGTGAGAACAGATAGAGAACAGGACACAGGGTGACAAGGGTGAGGACAGATTGAGAACAGGACCCAGGGTTACAAGGGTGAGTACAGATAGAGAACAGGACCCAGGGTTTCAAAGGTGAGAACAGATTGAGAACAGGACCCAGGGTTACAAGGGTGAGTACAGATAGAGAACTGGACCCAGGGTTACAAGGGTGAGTACAGAGAGAGAACGGGACCCAGGGTTACAAGGGTGAGTACAGATAGAGAACGGGACCCAGGGTTACAAGGGTGAGTACAGATAGAGAACAGGACCCAGGGTTACAAGGGTGAGTACAGATAGAGAACAGGACCCAGGGTTACAAGGGTGAGTACAGATAGAGAACAGGACCCAGGGTTACAAAGGTGAGGACAGAGAGAGAACGGGACCCAGGGTTACAAGGGTGAGTACAGATAGAGAACGGGACCCAGGGTTACAAGGGTGAGTACAGATAGAGAACGGGACCCAGGGTTGCAAGGGTGAGCACAGATAGAGAACGGGACCCAGGGTTACAAGGGTGAGCACAGATCGAGAAAAGGGCCCAGGGTGACAACGGTGAGTACAGAGAGAGAACGGGACCCAGGGTTACAAGGGTGAGTACAGATAGAGAACGGGACCCAGGGTTACAAGGGTGAGTCCAGATAGAGAACGGGACCCAGGGTTTCAAGGGTGAGTACAGAGAGAGAACGGGACCCAGGGTTACAAGGGTGAGTACAGATAGAGAACGGGACCCAGGGTTACAAGGGTGAGTACAGATAGAGAATGGGACCCAGGGTTACATGGGTGAGGACAGATAGAGAACAGGACCCAGGGTTACAAGGGTGAGTACAGAGAGAGAACAGGACCCAGGGTTGCAAGGGTGAGTACAGATAGAGAACGGGACCCAGGGTTACAATGGTGAGTACAGATAGAGAACGGGACCCAGGGTTACAAGGGTGAGTACAGATAGAGAACAGGACCCAGGGTTACAAGGGTGAGTACAGATAGAGAACGGGACCCAGGGTTACAAGGGTGAGTACAGATGGAGAACAGGACCCAGGGTTACAAGGGTGAGTACAGATAGAGAACGGGACCCAGGGTTACAAGGGTGAGCACAGATAGAGAACAGGACCCAGGGTTACAAGGGTGAGTGCAGAGAGAGAACGGGACCCAGGGTTACAAGGGTGAGTACAGATAGAGAACGGGACCCAGGGTTACAAGGGTGAGTACAGATAGAGAACAGGACCCAGGGTTACAAGGGTGAGTACAGATAGAGAACGGGACCCAGGGTTACAAGGGTGAGTACAGATGGAGAACAGGACCCAGGGTTACAAGGGTGAGTACAGATAGAGAACAGGACCCAGGGTTACAAGGGTGAGTACAGATAGAGAACGGGACCCAGGGTTACAAGGGTGAGTACAGATGGAGAACAGGACCCAGGGTTACAAGGGTGAGTACAGATAGAGAACGGGACCCAGGGTTACAAGGGTGAGCACAGATAGAGAACAGGACCCAGGGTTACAAGGGTGAGTACAGATAGAGAACGGGACCCAGGGTTACAAGGGTGAGTACAGATAGAGAACAGGACCCAGGGTTACAAGGGTGAGTACAGATAGAGAACGGGGCCCAGGGTTCCAAGGGTGAGTACAGATAGAGAACAGGACCCAGGGTTACAAGGGTGAGTACAGATAGAGAACGGGGCCCAGGGTTACAAGGGGTGAGTACAGATAGAGAACAATTATGCAACAATTGGCACTTCTGAGTTCATTTCCTGTAACAGGAAATCAATCATTTAAACCGCGTCAAAATAATTGTTGAGTGTAATTGTAACTTGTGTTGTCATTTTGATTATCGGGGAAACGTGTGCATTTGATATCTAAGAAATCTGAGTGAAATGCAAAACATGAATGGAGTTCATCTTAAGATTGTGCCCCCAAACGTTTGGGAGATTTCAGGGAGCCCTGATTTGTCTCGTTCGTTTTCATCTCATTTTAAAGAAATTACAATCGTTAATTCAGCCTGGATGTGGTGGATTAAGTTTGGTTACGAACAGCACCCTTTGGAATCTTGTGATTGACTTGCTCAAAAAGGACCCCAGTCCAGGAAAGTTGTGAAGGGTCTTCTGCCCTCTTTATGGCAACAAAGGGAGACATCTTGTGATTGGACTGTGCTGACCACCAAAGAGTTAACAAAATAAGGGGTATTAAACACCTTTCAACTACAAAATGGGAATAAATGATTTCACAAAAATTGGGCTCTAATCTGAAACATTTGTCGGCATATCCTTGTGAACATGAGACAAGATAAGGAAAAACTTGTTTTTAAATCAGTTAAAATGTTGTCTTCCCCAACAGGATTGTGTTTCACAGAAATATGAAAGTTAACAGTGATGATATCGATTGACTAATGGTTTCTCCTTGTATATTTGCATTTCCTGAGGATGCAAGTTCTTTGTAGTTATACAGTGCACCTGTGGTACTGTCACTTAAAATAGCAATGGTTAAAATTGGGAAAACTTTTTTGCCTTCACAAATAATGTTTGTAAAATTGGAAATCAAGGAGGAGTAACCTAGACCTATTTAGGCTGAAATTTATTTGACAGACTTCATATGCATTTGATTGGGCAAAACATATCTATGACTTTATATCATGATCTTTGTGCAAGTTTTATTTTAAGTTAAATTGATTGTAGCAAGTTTTATACCTCCACAGGATACGTTATATCACTGTTAAATACGCAAAGAGTTTTAAAATAAAATAAAAGGGTGTTTTGGAAAATTACAAGGTTACAGTTACAGGATGATGTCTGGTTTTTCAAATCACTGTTGTTTTCAAATTTGCGAATCTGAAACTGCTGTTGTGGCGACTGACTCCACCACCCAAGGTTTTCCAAGAAGTAATTAACCCCTTACTTCTATTTGTCAAGTTGCAATGCTGGGTATGCTGACATCAATGCTGTATTAAGAGTTTTTTTAAATGACAGAAGGAAATCAGAAACTCGCCAAGGCTTCTTCGACAGCACCTCCCAAACCCGCGACCTCTACCACCTAGAGGGACAAGAACAGCAGGTACATGGGAACAACACCACCTGCACGTTCCCCTCCAAGTCACACACCATCCCGACTTGGAAATATATCGCCGTTCCTTCATCGTCGCTGGGTCAAAATCCTGGAACTCCCTTCCTAACAGCACTGTGGGAGAACCGTCACCACACGGACTGCAGCGGTTCAAGAAGGCGGCTCACCACCACCTTCTCGAGGGCAATTAGGGATGGGCAATAAATGCTGGCCTTGCCAGCGACACCCACATCCCATGAACGAATAAAAAAAAATCAGAAATTTGACAAATGCATGCTATGCAGATTAACTCAATCAAGGGCTCTCCAGAAGAGCCACAATGGATTTTCTGTTATTTATTACAGGTGATTGTGGTTTTCTGAATGGTGTCAGTGGCAATGGTGCAGGATTACCGCGAGTATTTTGTTTACATGAAAGTAGCTCCACAGAGTTACGGAGCAGCCTTTGCTGGAAAGGTGTCGGTGCAAGGAGGAGATCCAGTCGTGTTAAGAATTTAAGATCAGATCTTCAGACATCAGAAGAATATCATCATATGTCACAGCATGGTGACAAGAAGGAGTAAAGCTTAGCCTCTCAGAGGCCTGGTTTTAGCCCATTCAGTGTCCTTTATCAAATTGCTCAATAGGGGGGAGAACAGATTAAAATAGAATGATATTTCAAAGAAGAGGAAAGGTCTAATAAACTAAGTAAACAGACCAAACTGGGAACTTTTAATCTATGTTTTAAGGGGTAATGATTTTTTAGTTTATTGGACAGTAAGGTTCCTCCAGGACTCATGAATGAGATAAAATGGTAATACATTGGGACATGTAAATTGGACATGTGGAAGTGACTGAGGGTATAAGGTATAAACAGGAAAATTGCATCACCAATGGGGTCTAAAATCAATGCCCCATGGGTGATAATGGTAAGTTTTGTGATAACCAGAACTAGGGTCAGGAAAGGATGTGAGAGTACATTCACGAGAAACATAAATCACCTAGGAACAACCACCAAAGGGTATCAATCAGGAATCAATGCACAATCTAGTGAAAGTTAGGAAAGAATAGTTAATTGATAGCTTTCTCTTGGAGATGGTTGTGTCCTTGCTTATACTGAACAATAAGAAGATATAGCCTGGCCACAGCCAAGACATTCAGACACCACTCGATCTTTTGATAGGAGAGCCTGGAAACGCAGGAATGGCTTATATCTGATGTCACGTGTGGCATGACCTTAGGATCTGTGTGTGCAGATGTGATATGTTGCGCATGAGGTAACCAATACGTGGAAGGTCTCAGATATGCTCAGTCATGTTGACACCATCACTGCATGAAATGGATAATGTGGCTCAGGAGAGTGAGAACATATACTGTATCACTGTTGATTTGAACTTTTAATCAAGGCACTGACATGCTCCAATAGAGAAATCAAAATTTTGCATACAAATTAACAAAATAATCAGGATAGAGTTAAACACACTGGTACTTACCGGAGGGACTGAAATTAAATTAAAGAGGGACATAGAATTTGGATTTCCAAAATTCAGGGTTGGGTTCCCTTGGGTTAACAATGAAATTGGGACAACTGAGGGTCGGGGAGAAATAATACTTAGTCAGAATCATCCACAAGATGGATAATGGTAAAAGGAGAGCTGGAGGATCTTTTAAGTCCAAGGGATGATTTCTTGATAATATGGTAGTATTTTTGGGGGGGGAGCTTAATTTTCACTGCAGCTTTCTGTATTTTCTATGTCTGTATCATGATGTGTAATATTAACCAAATGAAACTTAGACTAGAAGAGCAAATGGCTCGAGATTGGTATGTGATGCTAACAAGATGAGGTGTGGATCTTAGGTACGACCTCCAGGATCCCACAAAAAGGAAGGGTGGGGGGGTGCTGTTGGAGATTAAGATTAAGAAGTAGTAAGGGAAACCATTTTCTTGGATTATTTGGGTGAGTTTAAACCCCTAATATTGAAAGACTGACAGTGCATATGAAACAACATAATGCTAATATTGAAAAGGGATATCTACTCTTGGGGAATCATGAATGGTGGCAGATTGCTTGTAACGTGGAACAGCATCCTTGGGTGAGGATCATGTCTATGGTCTTTGTTCTTGCACAGCTTGTTATGATTGTAACACTTTAAAAAAAATTCTCAGTTGTAGTATTCAGAAGAACTTTTGTGTAAATGCTACGGCAACTTGAGCTTTTTTTTAACAACGCTTAATCTTATCTGTGGTGAGTGCGATTCACTTTCAAAGAATGATCAAATTTAAAGTGAGCATTCAATCTTTCACACTTGAGGGGGAACTGAAGGATTTTGGTCTTTTCAATATGGACTTTTTAATACCTGTTTTTAAGGAAGACTGAAAGAATGGACTTCAAACCCTGGACTACATAGTAAAAGAGCAGAATTGGATACAAATTATGAACTACAAAAAAAAGAACACAGAACTGTTAAACTTGACTGAAATCAGAAAGCATGCTGGGCTATTGTTAAACTTGAACAAGTTTGAAAGATATCATTGTTGCTTCAGACTGTTCTGAGAGAAAAACTTGCCGTACATTCGGAGAGATAAGACCCAAAGTGACAGACAGGAAAGCTGTCTGGCTGGACCTTGGATATTGTGTGAAACTGACATCAATACCAGCAAGATGTATTGCCAGCAGCAAGACAGTATAAAAACATCCATTTTACAGTGATTTCTAGAGAGAGGAGTTCAAACAAGAAGCTGAAGAAGAATTGACACCTCAGTCTCCCAGAAGATGGATTGATCCACCTTGCTTCTGAGTTGTACTCCAGGATAAGGTTGTAGGCATCATTATCTGTAAAACTGTTATAAGGGTGAGTACAGATAGAGAACAGGACCCAGGGTTACAAGGGTGAGTACAGATAGAGAACGGGACCCAGGGTTACAAGGGTGAGTACAGATAGAGAACAGGACCCAGGGTTACAAGGGTGAGTACAGATAGAGAACAGGACCCAGGGTTACAAGGGTGAGTACAGATAGAGAACGGGACCCAGGGTTACAAGGGTGAGTACAGATAGAGAACAGGACCCAGGGTTACAAGGGTGAGAACAGATAGAGAACGGGACCCAGGGTTACAAGGGTGAGTACAGATAGAGAACGGGACCCAGGGTTACAAGGGTGAGTACAGATAGAGAACAGGACCCAGGGTTACAAGGGTGAGTACAGATAGAGAACAGGACCGAGGGTTACAAGGGTGAGTACAGATGGAGAACAGGACCCAGGGTTACAAGGGTGAGTACAGATAGAGAACAGGACCCAGGGTTACAAGGGTGAGTACAGAGAGAGAACGGGACCCAGGGTTACAAGGGTGAGTACAGATAGAGAACAGGACCCAGAGTTACAAGGGTGAGTACAGAGAGAGAACGGGACCCAGGGTTACAAGGGTGAGTACAGATAGAGAACGGGACCCAGGGTTACAAGGGTGAGTACAGATAGAGAACGGGACCCAGGGTTACAAGGGTGAGTACAGAGAGAGAACGGGACCCAGGGTTACAAGGGTGAGTACAGATAGAGAACAGGACCCAGGGTTACAAGGGTGAGTACAGATAGAGAACGGGACCCAGGGTTACAAGGGTGAGCACAGATAGAGAACAGGACCCAGGGTTACAAGGGTGAGTACAGATAGAGAACGGGACCGAGGGTTACAAGGGTGAGTGCAGAGAGAGAACGGGACCCAGGGTTACAAGGGTGAGTACAGATAGAGAACAGGACCCAGGGTTACAAGGGTGAGTACAGATGGAGAACAGGACCCAGGGTTACAAGGGTGAGTACAGATAGAGAACAGGACCCAGGGTTACAAGGGTGAGTACAGATAGAGAACGGGACCCAGGGTTACAAGGGTGAGTACAGATAGAGAACGGGACCCAGGGTTACAAGGGTGAGTACAGATAGAGAACGGGACCCAGGGTTACAAGGGTGAGTACAGAGAGAGAACAGGACCCAGGGTTACAAGGGTGAGTACAGATAGAGAACGGGACCCAGGGTTACAAGGGTGAGTACAGATAGAGAACGGGGCCCAGGGTTCCAAGGGTGAGTACAGAGAGAGAACAGGACCCAGGGTTACAAGGGTGAGTACAGATAGAGAACAGGGCCCAGGGTTACAAGGGTGAGTACAGATAGAGAACGGGACCCAGGGTTACAAGGGTGAGTACAGATAGAGAACGGGACCCAGGGTTACAAGGGTGAGTACAGATAGAGAACAGGGCCCAGGGTTACAAGGGTGAGTACAGAGAGAGAACGGGACCCAGGGTTACAAGGGTGAGTACAGATAGAGAACGGGACCCAGGGTTACAAGGGTGAGTACAGATAGAGAACAGGACCCAGGGTTACAAGGGTGAGTACAGATAGAGAACAGGACCCAGGGTTACAAGGGTGAGTACAGATAGAGAACGGGGCCCAGGGTTACAAGGGTGAGTACAGATAGAGAACGGGTCCCAGGGTTACATAGAATTACATGGAATTTACAGCACAGAAATAAGCCATTCTGCCCACAGTTCTGTGCTGGTGTTTATGCTCCACACGAGCCTCCTCCCATCTCATGTTATCTCACCCTATCACCATATCATTCTCCCTGTTGTACATATCTGGCTTCCCCTAAATGTGGAGAGTCATCGAAAGTTACGGCACATAAGGAAGCCATTCGGCCCATCGAGTCCATGCATCTAAGCTATTTGCCTCACATTCTAACCACTCTCTGGATAAAGAAGTTTCTGTTGAATTCCTTATTGGATTTATTAGTGACTATCTTTTATTTACGGGCTCTAGTTTTGGACTCCCCCAGAAGTGGAAACATCTTCTTTACATCTACCCTATCAAACCCCTCGTAATTTTAAAGACCTCTATCAGGTCATCTCTCAGTCTTCTCTTTTCTAATGAAAGGAGTCCCAGCCTGTTCAGTCTTTCCTGATAGTTATAACCTCTCAGTTCTGGTATCATCCTTGTAAATCTTTTTTGTACTTTCTCCAGTGCTTCTGTATCCTTTTTGTAATATGGAGACCAAAACTGTGCAGAGTACAAGTGTGGTATAACCAAGGTTCTATATAAGTTTAACATATCTTTTCTTTTGAATTCTATTCCTCTAGAAATGAACCCCAGAGCTTTGCACTTTTTATGGTTTTGTTAACTTGGGTTGCTACTCTTAGTGATCTGTGTATCTGTACCCCTGATCCCTCTGCTCCTCTACCCCATTTCGACACTTATTTTCCAAGAAGTGTGTGGCCTCCTTATTCCTCCTACCGAAATGCAGCACTTCACACTTATCTACATTGAAATTCATTTGCTATTTACACACCCATTCTGCAAGTTTGATAAGGGCATCTTGTATTTTGCCGCTGTCTTCCTCCGTATTAACCATACTGCCCAATTTGGTGTCATCCGCAAATTTTGATATTGTACTTCCGATTTCCAAGTCCAAATCATTTACGTAAATAGTGAACAACAGTGGTCCCAGCACCCATCCTTGTGGAACACTTCTCACCTTCCGCCCATCTGAGTAACTACCTCTAACCCCTACTCTTTTCTGTTTTGTAGCCAGCTTGCTATCCATTCTGTACTTGTCCCCTGACTCCACATGCTGTGACCTTAAGTCATGAGTCTACTGTGCTGTACTGTATTGAAGGCCTTTCCAAAGTCCATGTATATTCCATCCACTGCATTACCTTTGTCTACTCTTTCTGTTATTTCTTCAAAGAATTCACTAAGGTTGGTCAAGCATGACCTTCCCTTTTGAAATCCGTGTTGACTATTCTTTATTATATTCTTGGTTTATAGATGTTTTTTCTATTACATCTTTGAGTAAAGATTCCAATATCTTTCCTACCACCGACTTTAAGCTAACAGGTCCATAGTTCCCTGGATTTGTTCTATCGTCCTTTTTTAATATAGGAATCACATTAGCTGTCCACTAGTCCTCTGGCACTATTCCCTTTTCTAATGAATTTTTTAAATTTATATAATTGTGCCTCTGCTGTCTCTTCCTTAGCTTTTGAGTATGTGTGGATGCAATCCATCTGGACCAGGGGTTTTATCCTCTCTAAGTTTGACTAGTTTATTAATTATCTCCCTCCTTTCTATCTTAAATGTCTTGATATCGTTTTTGATCTCTTCTTCTAATGTCATGTCCACCATGTTAGTCTCCCTGGTAAATACTGAGGCAAAGTAACTATTCAATATTTCTGCCATTTTGCTATCGTTACCTGTGAGTTTATCTTGTGCATCCCTTAGTGGCCCTATCCCTATCCTGATTTTCCTTTTGTTATTTATGTGTCTATACTTTACTATTTATTTTTATATTTTTTGTTAATTTCATTTCGTAGTTCCTCTTTGCATTCCTAATTGTTTTATTAACTTCTTTCCTAATCTCCTCATATTCCCTTTTGTCATCCTTTCCTTTATTGTCTGCGTACTTAGAGTACGCCCTTTTTAGTTTCAATTTTGACCGTAAGTCTTTGTTCATCTAGGGTGTCTCATTATTATTCTTGGTTTTTTTAAGAAGAATATATTTCTCCTGAACTCTATTGATCACCTTTTTAAATATTTCCCACTGCTGTTCCATCTCTGTCAATATTTTTTTTCCAGTTTACCTTCCCTAGTTCCATCCTCATCCCCTCAAAATTAGCTTTTTTCCAATCTATTACTTTGGTCTTTGCTTTACTTCTGTCTCTCGCATACATTATCTTAAACCTTATTATGTTGTGGTTGCTATTGTCTAGATGCTCCCCTATGCTTACTTCTCTTATCTGCTCTGGTTCATTTCCCATTACTGGATCCAGCAGTGATTCCTCTCTTGTTGGGCTTCTTATATACTGGGTAAGAAAGGAGTCCTGTACACACTGTAAAAGCTCCATTCCCTTTTCCTCTTTCCCTGCCTCTTCCTGACCCTTATTATGTTGTGGTTGCTATTGCCTAGATGCTCCCCTATGCTTACTTCTCTTATCTGCTCTGGTTCATTTCCCATCACTGGATCCAGCAGTGATTCCTCTCTTGTTGGGCTTCTTATATACTGGGTAAGAAAGGAGTCCTGAACACACTGTAAAAGCTCCATTCCCTTTTCCTCTTTCCCTGCCTCTTCCTGACAGTATATTTGGTGGAATGTTGAAATATTCCATGATTATTATGTCTTTTACTCATTTCAAAGATTTGCCTACATATTTCTCCCTCCACTTCCCTTCCATTATTTGGTGGTCTGTAGAATATATCTATTAATGTGATCAATCCCTTCTTAGCCTTTGTCTCAATCCATATCGATTCTGTTTCTATCTTTAATGTTACTTATGTCCCTTTTTTCTACTGCCATTATGTTGTCTCTAATTAGTACAACTACCCCACCCCCTTCTTCCTCCCCGATCCTTTCTAAATACATTATATCCTGCAATATTTAACTGCCAGTCCTGTTCTTTATGTAGCTGTGTTTCAGTTATCCCCACTACACCTTGCTCCTCGGTATGATTTATTGCCTCTAGTTCCCCCGTTTGGTTTCAGATGCTGTGCACATTGCTGTACAGGCAACTTCATTTGTTTTTGTTAATCACTCTTCTCATTTAGTTTTTAACAGTTATTTTATATTCATCATCTATATATATGTTACCCTTAGTCCTTTCCTTGGTCTGACCTTTACTCTTGTCTATTTCTTTTATCTTCAGGCTACTGTTATCTCCCTCTCCTCCGTCTTACTGGTTTAAAGTCTTATTTGCAGCCCTAATTATCCTTTCCGCTAGGACTCTGGTCCCATTCCGGTTCAGGTGGAGCCCATCCCAACAGTACAGCTCCTTCCTGTCCCAGTACTGGTTCCAGTGTCCCATGAAATGGATCCCCTCCTTCCCACACCACTCCTTCAGCCACACATACACCTTCCTGATCTGTTTATCCCTATGCCAATTAGCACGTGGCTCGGGTAGTAATCCCGAGATTACCGTCCATGGGGTCCTGCTTTTTAATTTAGTTCCTAACTTCTGCTATTCTCTTAGCAGGACCTCCTCCCTATTCTTCCCCGTCATTGGTCCCGACATGGATCACGGCAACCGGATCTTCCCTCTCCCTTTCCAAGTTCCTCTCCAGTTGCCCCGAGAAGTCCTTTACCCTGGCACCAGGTAGGCAACACACCCTCCTGGTCTCTCGGTCACAACTGCAGAGGACACTATTGATCCCCCTAATTATCGAATCCCCGATGACTACAACCTTTCTATTCTGCTCCTCCCCCCCTCCCCCTTGGACTGCCTCCTGCTCTACTGTGCCATGGATAGCATTCTGACCATCCTCTCTGCAGCCTTCATCCTTATCCTCACAGATAGCAAGTACATCGTACCTGTTGGATAGGACCAGTGCCTGCAGGATCTCCTTCTCTGCCTCCCCTAGGTTCCACCCATCCTGCTGACTGACAGTCACGCTCTCCCCTTCCTGCATCCGTGTTTTACTACGAGGTGTGACTGGAGTAAACTATCCAGAGATTCCTCCCCCTCCCTAATGTGTTGGAGTGTCACTAACTCGCATTCCAGCTCAACGACTTTGAGCTGGGCTGTCTCAAGGCAGAGACATTTCCTACATGTTACAAGGGTGAGTATAGATAGAGAACGGGACCCAGGGTTACAAGGGTGAGTACAGATAGAGAACGGGGCCCAGGGTTACAAGGGTGAGTACAGATAGAGAACGGGACCCACGGTTACAAGGGTGAGTACAGATAGAGAACGGGACCCAGGGTTACAAGGGTGAGTACAGATAGAGAACGGGACCCAGGGTTACAAGGGTGAGTACAGATAGAGAACGGGACCCAGGGTTACAAGGGTGAGTACAGATAGAGAACGGGACCCAGGGTTACAAGGGTGAGTACAGATAGAGAACGGAACCCACGGTTACAAGGGTGAGTACAGATAGAGAACGGGACCCAGGGTTACAAGGGTGAGCACAGATAGAGAACGGGACCCAGGGTTACAAGGGTGAGTACAGATTGGGAGAGAGGCCCAGGGTTACAAGGGTGAGTACAGATAGAGAACGGGGCCCAGGGTTACAAGGGTGAGTACAGATAGAGAACGGGACCCAGGGTTACAAGGGTGAGTACAGATAGAGAACAGGACCCAGGGTTACAAGGGTGAGTACAGATAGAGAACAGGACCCAGGGTTACAAGGGTGAGTACAGATTGGGAGAGAGGCCCAGGGTTACAAGGGTGAGTACAGATAGAGAACGGGACCCAGGGTTACAAGGGTGAGTACAGATAGAGAACGGGACCCAGGGTTACAAGGGTGAGTACAGATAGAGAACGGGACCCAGGGTTACAAGGGTGAGTACAGATAGAGAACGGGACCCAGGGTTACAAGGGTGAGTACAGATAGAGAACGGGACCCAGGGTTACAAGGGTGAGTACAGATAGAGAACAGGACCCAGGGTTACAAGGGTGAGTACAGATAGAGAACAGGACCCAGGGTTACAAGGGTGAGTACAGATTGGGAGAGAGGCCCAGGGTTACAAGGGTGAGTACAGATAGAGAACGGGGCCCAGGGTTACAAGGGTGAGAACAGATAGAGAACGGGACCCAGGGTTACAAGGGTGAGTACAGAGAGAGAACAGGACCCAGGGTTACAAGGGTGAGTACAGATAGAGAACAGGACCCAGGGTTACAAGGGTGAGTACAGATAGAGAACAGGACCCAGGGTTACAAGGGTGAGTACAGATAGAGAACAGGACCCAGGGTTACAAGGGTGAGTACAGATAGAGAACGGGGCCCAGGGTTACAAGGGTGAGTACAGATAGAGAACAGGACCCAGGGTTACAAGGGTGAGTACAGACGGAGAACAGGACCCAGGGTTACAAGGGTGAGTACAGATAGAGAACAGGACCCAGGGTTACAAGGGTGAGAACAGATTGGGAGAGAGGCCCAGGGTTACAAGGGTGAGTGAGTGTGTCCAGTAGAGATGGGGACGAAACTGGGGGAAATTTGTTTTATTGAATTATTTAAAAGGTATTAGATGTGCATGTCCCTCCTGGGTGTGTGTGATATATCGATATGAGGCAGTGTGATGTTCACAGTCCGATTAAAGACAATGCCATATCATTACTCCAGGTTTACAGAGGGATAATCTGCTGTTCACCATGTATTAAGAGGATAGGAAGTTCAATAGTCTTAACAGTTAATTTACACTGTTCAGTCTCTCAGTTAATGGATGAAACCAGGAACTAGGTGCGTCCAATATTAACTCATGATCCTAAAAATCAAATTCACCGTAACACGATTTTAATACCCAATATGTTCATTTTATGAAGAGCTGATCTTGTCCCACCGACATCTGTGGAGAATTGCACTGGGATTTGTATTCCCCAGTATGTGCTGCTCTGTTTAATAGTGTCCTTGGGCCACTGGGCGGTTCATCAGCTGAGTCCCAGCCCATTTGCAGTTAAATGACACTACCCTAACAGGCAGGGGTCATGACCTCATATCTCCGTCCCTACATAATGACATTCATCGGGTCCCCAAAGGGTTTCGCCCAGATTGAACCGCAAACAAACACTTCACGATGTGAAAAGCACAAGATACCTTTAAGCCCCTCCAGTAGAATATTTACCATGTCTTTAGTAAATTGGCTTTTTTTTAAAAAAACACCTTTTATTGCACACCTTCTTTATAGAAATACTGTTGTGCAAATTCATCCTAAATGAACTTTTACTGATGCAGTTTAAGCACATTTACCCTAATCCCCACTTTCACACTGCCAATGAAGTGTCTTAAACTCCCCATTGGGCACATCAAGAGATTCAGTGGAAAGGTTTTTTTTATTATTCATTCTCAGGATGTGGGCATCACTGGCAAGGCTGGCATTTATTGCCCAGCCCTAGTTGCCCCTTATATAACTGAGTGAGTGTCTCACTAGGCCACTTCAGAGAACAGGTAAGAGTCAACCAGATCAGTGTGGGACTGTGGTCATAGAGGCACAGACCAGGTAAGGACAGCAGGTGAACCATTTTATTTCCAAATTCTGAAAGTGCTATGGTGGGATTTGAACTCATAGTCTCTGGATTACTAGTCCAGTAACCTAACCACTACACTACTGTACCTGATATATTGTATGTCACAGGCTGTATGGGTGATGTACAAAAAGCAGTGGTGTTAACCACAAGCAAAGCGTCCGTGTTCCATGTACATGGTCCGATGGAACACATACTTTTCTCTGCACTCCTACTGTGCAAAAGGAAATGGGGGTGAAAAAATGCAGAATGACCAGGGAGGCTCCAGATTTGGTCTCCTCTGGAGGGCCCTGTGATTTTGTTTTTCACTTGCCCCTAGCTGAAGCAGACTTTTAAAACAAACACTCTTGAGCAATTAATCTTTATATGTAAAGCTTTTGCAAAACAAAGGAGAGTTCAAGGGAACCACAGTGACAAATAGTTAAATGCACAGATCCACAGAGATTGGATGCAGTACCTTAAACCTAACCAGGACAAGACTCCGAGACTAGAGAGGCCCTTAGCTAAAGGGTCATGGGGTCATGGAGGTTTGATAAATAGCTTTCCTAACTAATTAACCTCCAAGGTCTCTTTTCCCACTGGACAAGGGAGGCCTCAGATGAAACGTCTCGCAAGTGGCGGGGGGGAAATCACTGTCTTTTATATTAATGCCTCCTATATAAAACCTGTTTCCTCACTGTCAAATCAAACAGGCGATTGTTAAGAGAAAAACTTTCTTTTTGTGCCATTGTGTCATTTCTAAATGAATAGTGTGGAGAGAAAAAGAGGGGCAGGCTGTTTCCTTTTGTTCACGGGTGGGGTTTTTTGGGAGAGGGGGGAATCTCATCCCATCAGATTATAATCTGCTTTATACTGGTTCAAATTGTTCAAAAGTTGGGGGGGTGGGGGGAGCTACTATAAACAGACAAGATAAACACTGCCAATTTCATGGGTAATAACACTTCAAAGGATCTTAATCCCTCCAGTACAGATGGGAAGTATTTTCACTGTGTGCTCTGCACTCTCTTGCTTTCGCTTTCATCTCCCTAGAATCTGCCTGTATCTTCCCCATTTTTTCCATGCTCTCCCAATTTTGTGATCAGAGGGTAAACGAGTGCGATTTACATTTTATCGCACATATTTACATATTTAAACAATCTCGTGTCTTACACATACAAACTATAGCTTAAAATTACAGTTTGCGACTTACATAAATTATAGGTTAAAATGACTCTGCGACATACAAATGCGAACTATAGCTTAAAATGACTCTTTGCGACTTATACATGAGCCAAAGCTTAAAATGGTTCTTTGCGACTTACACATACAAACTATAGCTTAAAATTACTGTTTGCGACTTACACATGAGCTATAGCTTAAAATGACTCTCCGCGACTTACACATACGAACTATAGGTTGAAATGACTCTGCAATATGCACTTACGAATCTAATATTTTTCCCCCAAGAGCATTTCGCTCCTTCTGCATCAAACATTTAACATACTTTTATTTCTTTCCTCATTTTTCTCCTTTTGTACTGTAATCTTGGCAATTAATGCTGCAGTACTTGAAGGGACAAAATTTGCTGGGCTATGGGGAAAGGGCAGGGGAATGGGACCAATTGGATAGCTCTTTCAAAGAGCTGGCACAGGCATGATGGGCCAAATGGCCTCCTCCTAGGCTGTACCTACTATGATACTATGATAGAAGCTGGAGCTAACCAAGTGGGGAGGATGTGAATTCCTTTGGCTAACGCTGTATAAATTGAATAAGACTTGAGGGGACCTGTTATATTTTTTGAGTTTTTACTCTAGGTATTTTTCTCAAGTTCAGCGTCTCAGACCACTCATGTAGGGGAACCTTTGTCCCCCGGATATGATTTCCAAAACATAATCAGACCAAAGCAGATTTAAATACATGTCCGTTAAACCCGCAAGAGTCACCAATCAAACATATTCAGACAGAACCCACAAGATGCTTGTGTTTGAATTGATTGGTTTAGGCCCTCTCTCGGGTATCTGGCCTAGATAATAATATCTGGTCCTAATAATCTGGTCCATTTTTGTGAGTTAACCTGGTCTTTAATCCTACATTTACTGTGACAGCACAAAGGAAAAGAAAGAAAGAAAGGATTTGCATTTATATACCGCCTTTCACTACTTCAGGATGTCCCAAAGCACTTTACAACCAATGAAGTACTTTTTGAAGTGTAGCCACTGTTGCGATGTACGAATAATGAAGGCCAATACCAGGATACATTATGGACAAAAATGCTTCACAGACACAACAGCTCTGACTTTGCAATCCTGGCAAACCTGCAGTGTGGGCCCTGTTGAATTTGTTGCTGGGAGTCCCTGCTCTAATTTGAATCAGCTACTATGACAAGAAGAGCTCGCCCAGGGAGCTTTGGTCTGGAGCATACTTGGCTGGGAGGAGCACAGAATCCAGCAAGGCTACAGCTTGCCATGAATAGGGAAGTTGCGGTGGGGACTAATTGTTCACAGTGGCACAGTGAGGGCAGGTGATGCTGAAGATTTGGAGGTCCAGCTGCAGAAGGTGCACCAAGGCAGGGTGACCCTATTTAGGGGGGTGAAGCCCCCCACCGCCAACTTCCAGTAAAAGCACGTGCCAGCTGCATGGTGGGAGATTGCTGGCACGTGCTCAGGTTCCTTATACTTGGCTGCAAATGAAGACGATGTGTGCTGGTGTAAGGAGCAAGATGAGGGTGCTCTTGTGGGCTCCATCAAGCATAACACAAACATTAGTTGGGAACTGCCATAGCCTCAGAAGTACCTTTTAAAACATGGCAGAACAACCATTGACCTTTCATTGTGTCTAGGTTGCATGGCACACTTTTCTTAAAGATGGAGATGGCAGCTGCAAACAGATGTTGAGGCGTCCAGGTTGAGCTTCTCCCCAGCTGTTAAGGGCTTTCTCAGTGGGGTCAGCAGCCATGGTTGCAGAAGGTAGTCTTGTTCTCCTACAAGCCATCCACCCAGTGTCTCCCCTTTGGGCACCATGAGAGGCTGCACAATGAGGGCATCATGGCTGCTTCCTGGATAAAAGCCACTGACGTACATGATGATACTTCTGTGCTCAGACGCCATCTGAACAGTAATTGAGTGCAAATCTGCTTCATGAAGGCCATGGGGTTGACATGAAGAGCCTTGATGCCCACATGGGTACCACGTATGACTCTCTGCACTTGAGGGAATCCTGTCACCCAGCCAAAAGCTGTGTGCCCTGTCCAGCTGATGCCTGCTTCCCACAGGAAAACTGATGAGGGTGTCACCCCCTTCCAAACATAGCAGCTGTCAATTCCCTGATCCAGGTGTGTCACTGCAGACTGCTGTGGCTGGTGTCTCCTGGGGTGGCTCAGAAGGATCCAAAAGCAGGCAAGCTTCCTGCTACGGTAACCTTCGCTTCTACAAGAGGAGGCATTCCCATTCCAGACGTGTGCACATTATCATACGGCAAATTGCACAACTCTGATAGACTGAAGTGGAGTCGGCAAAGAAGGTTTCCTCTGACATGGGCGGATACATGTGGAGAGGTCTATAGATGCACGTCCTAGGGTAGTGATGGGTGTGGCCAAAATGCCTCAGGGTCTTCGCACCTGCATTGTTTGACCAGGGCTACCCTTTGCAGCCATGGTTGATGACCACAACCAGAAACCCCCGACTCCAGCACAGTACAGATACACTGAGACCCACACTGGCACCTGAGGTTCTGTGGAGAACACCAGAGTGCTGTTGAAGCAGTGATTCCATTGTCCATCAGAACAGGCTCGTGGGGCTGAATGGCCTCCTGTTCCTATGTGTGGACTGCTCAGGTGAGGTGCTGCCCTACAGCCCAGCCAAAGTCTCCAGAAGCATTTACCGTCTGCTGCATACAGCAAAATGTTGTCCCCCAAAGAAGAGTGAACATGGGACATGGCAAGGAGCAGGCCCATGGGGCCCAGAGGAAGAGGAATGGATTGACACCGATGCCATTGACTTGCAGGCAGGAAGATTGCTACAGAACTCTGATCAAGAACTACTTCTGGTAATGGACCCCTCCTGTCACTCACCAGCTTTTCTTTCCCCGAAGTACGGCCACACATTGTCACCCCAAGGACATGCTGCACATTCCTTCCAAAGCATTGTCAATGCAAAGGAGAAATAAGAAGATCTACATTTAATCTGTGCTATTTTCATAGGTGATGTGGTTTAAGCACTACACTCATGCTTCCCCTTGGTGACCCCATAAAGTGTGTTTGTCTTGGGCTGTGTTCAAGTGTTTCCTTGATTTGGAGGAGCGACTGTGGTGGCAGGTTGAGGTCGGGTGCTCTGGCCCTGTTGGGATGGTCGTGGTCTTGGACTCTGGACACATGGTCACGTAGTGTCCCTGCAACAGCTGGAGCCAAATGACGCAGTGGCTGCCAACACCTGCCCATTCTCAGGCACCTCCTCAATCCTTTTGAGGGGCCTGGTTGGAATGGGAGGATATGTGGACATGTAGAAAAGGAAACCACTTCATCGGACCCTTCTCCTGCCAAGCCCCAGGGCTGGACACCCAAGCTGCACGAGGAGTAGTCCGTAGGGCATACCCGATGTGCGTAAAACGTACTCTCATTGCTCTTTGCAAACAATCGTCCAGTATCTCCACATCCAGACATAGTAGCTTTGTGTAACTGGGTGCCCAAGGTTTCAAAGTGCCAGTCACAGGGTTGGTGAGAGAATGCTATTTAGCACTTGTTCCCTCACAGTTTTAGGGCTCCCCTGCAGATGACTATGATGATACCACTCACTCCATGGCATTTTGCATTAAATCCCTCCCGCATGACTGCAGTGATGGCAGAGGTGCCCTGCTGCCCATTCTCTGCCAGCTGCTGGAGGCTGCTCGTGGTGGCCTCAAAAGATGTAGCAAATGTCCTTTTTGCTCCTGTATCAACTCTCATCTGAAGGCAGGCCCAGTAGAATACCCTAACCCTAACCCTAACCCTAATGCAGTCCCTTGCCCATATAGTCGACATGTGGCATGGGGTTGCAGCCTGGTCAGATCTTGTTCTTTCCTCTCCTGCCACCTCCATTTCCTCCTCCTCACTTGTCAATTGTGATTCACCTCGTGCCCCTTCCTCAAACTCTCTAACTGCAGTCCCTGGGTACTAGCGTACCCGTACTGACTGATGGGGGCGGGAGGAGTGCTTGACACAAATTGCCGAGAAGTGCCAGGGTCCCTGGAGCCAACTCGTCTCGCCTCATTTTGGGTGGAACCTACAGAGGAAAGGAAAGGGGATTACAATGCCCCTGTAAGACAATGCCTTCAAACAGAGGTCAGATCATTAGGCTTTTGGTGTGACACACAGCCACTTCTCTAGTGAGGATTACAAAAGAGAATGAGAAGTATGAAGGGCCAAAATTAATGGAGGATGCTTGCTCGTTGGTGGTACCAACGCCTCCGAACTTGCCCTCGCCAATGCCCTCTGCAGCTTCTCCACCAAAGAGGGCAATGGCCATCTCCTCATGTGGCGTCAGTTGCTCCATGATAGCTGGCTCCCCCACCTGTCCTGGTCCTCTCTCTTTGATTGCGCCTGCAAGCAGAACAGAGTAAAGAAGATGATAGGAACTCCCCTGAGCATCCTCAAGCTGCACCCTGTGCCCTGGTCACCTCCCTCCCCGGGGCCAAGACTTTGTGAGCTGCTATGGTGTTTCTGCTGGCAGTACTCTATGAGCTGAACTGGAAACTGCTATGTGCAGATATTACTGTGCTCCACTGTAATTATGCCCTCCACCCTCTTCTTTGCTGGGGTACAGCAAAAGGGGGTAAATATGCTCTCTCCCCGAGAACGCAGGAGAGAAACTTGGGACCATGCCTTCCATAGTCAAACAGCAAGCATGTATGCAAAAGATGGAGCACTTACCTTGGCACTTGTTTGGATACAGGACAATCTCTTCCTCATTTCCTCCCGGGTATGACTCTCGTCCACCTCCCTCCATGCAGCTTGCACCTCGGTCTCCACAAGAGGGTTGGCTTCTACTACACAAAGTGCAACCCTGCTTTGCCACATCTGCAGCACGAACTCCAAGGCATTGCCAGTGAGGCAGACAGTTTGGCCCACACATCCTCCGACAATAAACAGTATCTTTTCACAACCAAAAATTGTCCAGTATTATGGAGAGCCACAGGAGACCACAGCCCCGATACTGCTAAAAATGACTGATTGTGATATTAGTGTCAAGTCTATAATCTAGAAATTAGTGTTAGTGATATTAGTGTAAGATCTATAGTCTAGAAATTACTGATTGTGATATTAGTGTCAGATCTATAGTCTAGAAATTACTATTTGTGATATTAGTGTCAGATCTATAGTCTAGAAATTACTGATTGTGATATTAGTGTCAGATCTATAGTCTAGAAATTACTGATTGTGATATTAGTGTAAGATCTATAGTCTAGAAATTAGTGTTAGTGATATTAGTGTCAGATCTATAGTCTAGAAATTACTGATTGTGATATTAGTGTAAGATCTATAGTCTAGAAATTAGTGTTAGTGATATTAGTGTAAGATCTATAGTCTAGAAATGATTGATTGTGATATTAGTGTCAGATCTATAGTCGAGAAATTAGTGTTAGTGATATTAGTGTAAGATCTACAGTCTAGAAATTACTGATTGTGATATTAGTGTCAGATCTATAGTCTAGAAATTAGTGTTAGTGATATTAGTGTAAGATCTATAGTCTAGAAATTACTGATTGTGATATTAGTGTCAGATCTATAGTCTAGAAATTACCGATTGTGATATTGGCCCAGATTTTCCTGTCAAAATAATGGTGAGGCTATAGGCACTCAATGTTATTTATGCGCAAATCACACAGCAACTTCAGGCGAGGGCAGATCCACGGTTAAATGCGAAAATCCGGAAGTTGCTGTCCGAGATGTGCTGCTTCGCTGTTAGATTTGTGAAAACGGCATCTCGCTGTCTGACTCACCATTCAAATACATTGAACAGCGTGGCGTTCCTGTACTTGCACGGTAGATACACACTAAACTCACCACAGAAAGTTAGGGCTTGTTCATTTCAGTCTAAGTACCCTTTTTAACAGTGTGATAAGTGTTAATTACTGCCTAACACCTCTCTGGCACTGATAATTAACTTTTACAAGTGTGGAATCTCCTTTACTTTTAATTGTTGTTGGAGATTTCTTTCTGTCTCTTTTTTCTCTCCTATTCCAATCTTTCTTTCCCTCTCTTTACTTCTCTTTCTATACCTGATTTGACATTGAATTCACTATTCTAACTTACACTCCCTGGTTCAGACTCTGCGCTGTTCAATTCACAATCCTTCAATCTGATTGATTAAGGAGATGCACAGTTGCTTGCCCTGTACAGGTCTCAGATGCCCTGTAGAGGTTGTTGTACTGTTTCCATCTCCCATTTCCAGCAACTTGCAGTGCAAAATCTCATGAAAATTAAATGGGCAAAGGCAAGTCTGAATAACGGTGGGCAGTTTGTTCACCGGCTATAGTCATTCTGGGCCATTAATGTAAAATCTTAAGTCCATAAATTACTGCTGGTCATGTTATTTTATAAATATAGAAATTACTGCTTGTGATATTTTCTGAACTATACTCTAGAAATTACTGCTTGTGATATTTTCTGAACTATAGTCTAGAAATTACTGCTTGTGATATTTTCTGAAATATAGTCTAGAAATTACTGCTTGTGATATTTTATAAACTATAGTCTAGAAAATTCTGTTTGTGATATTTTATGAACTAGTCTAGAATTTACTGCTTGTAATATTTTACGAACTATAGTCTAGAAATTACTGCCTCTGATCTTAATTTATAAATATTGGCCTAGAAATTACTGTTTATGATATTTTATGAACTATAGTCTAGAAAATTCTCTGTGATATTATTTTAGAAACTACAGTCTAGAAATTACTGCTTGTGATATTTTATGAACTATAGTCTAGAAATTACTGGTTGTGATATTTTATGAACTATAGTCTAGAAATTACTGGTTGTGATATTTTATGAACTATAGTCTAGAAATTACTGGTTGTGATATTTTATGAACTGTCGTCTAGAAATTACTATTTGTGATAATTAATGAACTATAGTCTAGAAATGACTGCTTGTGATACTTTATGACTATAATCTAGAAAATTCTGCTTGTGATATGATTTTATAAACTACAGTCTCGACATTACTGCTTGTGATATTTTATGAACTGCAGTCTAGAAATTACTGTTTGTGATATTATTTTATGAACTATAGTCTGGAAATTATCATTCGTGATATTGGTCTAAAAGTTATCATCTACAAATTACTGGCTATGATATTTTATGAACTATAGACTAGAAATTACTGTTGATGATATTAGTGCATGAACTATAGTCTAGAATTTAGTATTTGTGATCTGTGTATAAACTATAGGCTAGAAATGATTATTTATGATATTAGAATATGAATTATATTCGAGAAATGACTTATTAGGTTGAAGTATTGTATAAAAATTGTAATAAAGTATAAGCTAGAAATTATTGTTTGATATTGATGTATCACCTATAGCCCAGAAATTAATATTTGTGATATTAGTTTAACTATGGGTTAATTATTATTTGTGACATTCGAGTATGAACTATAGTCTAGAAATGACTTTGACAATAGTGTATGAAGCATTATCTAGAAATTGCTGGTTGTGACATAAATGCATAAACTATAACCTAGAAATGACTGTTCGTTATTAGTGCATGAACTATAACGTTAAATGGAATATTTGTGATACTGGTGTAGGAACTGTAGTCTAAAAAAATCACTGCGTGTACTATTACCATGTGAACTCTAACCTGGAAATTACTGTTTTGTGATATATGCAAGTGAAACAGATAAGGGATTGGTCCAAAAATCCCTTCGTCAATGTTTAAAATGCATCTTCATTGTACTGTCGATCTAGAATGGGTTAAGGGACGGTGTGTGTGGGCTCCAGTGAGCTGGGGGTCGTCTCTTTATCTCCAATAAGAATTAACGGTGTACAGACTGCATAGTGCCATAAGATGGGTGAGGACGTTTTAAAGACTTACTGGTCTCTTAAGATGGGCTAAATTTTCTAGTGCCCCATCATTGAGAAAAGTTTCGGTGTGTTCATTGTGAATGGGCTGGTATTGAGTTCCGTTAGAGCTACCAGCGGCGTTAGAGACAGAACCCCGGGGTTGATAGCAGTAACCTAGATAGAGGCATTTCACATTTAACTCTTGCTCTAGCAACGATCACGGTTAAAGATTAAAATCTCTGTTAGGAGCCCCCCCCCTCCTAATGTAAGCATTTCCCCTTTCATTTATATTTGAGCCGCTCGACATGATTATCGCACAGTGTGTGGAAGATGGGACAGGTACTCACGTTCGTTGGCCATGGTAATGACAGTTTCTGTCGTGGCGTGATACTCGTCGTCTTCCAGAGGCTCTTTGGCTAAGCAGTCATCTCCTTGGATGTCATATCGGTCCAGCAGTTGCTGCAAGGGGGGAGCTTTGGGTAGGAGCTGATTGACAATATCTCGACTGATGTTGGGAGCTTGCTTCAGACGCAGCTTGCTCAGTATCTGAGATTTAATGGATTCCAACCTCAAGGCTTTGCTGTGCTCCCTCCATAAACAAGCAGAGCATTCTTGTCTCTCAGGTTCCGCCTGGTCTAACACCCTCTCCTCAGCCTCCAAATCCTTCTCCAAGGCTGGCTCGTCACTGCCTGTCAATCCCAGGGAGATCAGGAGGCAAAGGAAAACGTGTGGTCTGTGCATGATCTGAGTGTGTGGGGGTGTGTGTGTCGGTGGGTGTGTGTGTCAGTGGGTGTGTGTGTGTCGGTGGGTGTGTGTGTCTGTGGGTGGGTGTGGGTGTGGGTGTCGGTGGGTGTGGGTGTGTGTGTCAGTGGGTGTGTGTGGGTGTGTGTGTGTGGGTGTGTGGGTGTGTGTGGGTGTGTGCCCTGATGAGAATGAAGAGACGTCCTAGATCCAGGTTGCAGCCGGGAGAGAGGAGAGGAGTGGACAGTGGGTAGGTGACACGCCGGTGGATGATAAGTGATCAACTGAGGCGCCCCTTTTTATATCACAACTTTGGCCACAACTATTGTGTCGTAAAAATCCAGGATTGGCTGAAGAGACAAACAAAAGGCTTTTTGGCTGGTCAGGAGGAGAGAGAGAAAAAATAAGAGATCGTCTCGAGTCAGTGCTCGTTACCCCCTCTCTCCCGATCACATTCACACACACACCACACACACACACACACCTTATCTCACTCTCTCTCTCTCTCTCTTTCCCTATCACTCTCACTCACTCTCACACACACACACCTTATCTCACTCTCTCTCTCTCTCTCTCTCCCTATCACTCTCACTCACTCTCACACACACACACCTTATCTCACTCTCTCTCTCTCTCTCTCTCCCTATCACTCTCACTCACTCTCACACACACACACCTTATCTCACTCTCTCTCTCTCTCTCTCCCTATCACTCTCACTCACTCTCACACACACATACCTTATCTCAGGCTCTCTCTCTCTCTCTCTCCCTATCACTCTCACTCACTCTCACACACACACACCTTATCTCACTCTCTCTCTCTCTCTCTCTCCCTATCACTCTCACTCACTCTCACACACACACACCTTATCTCAGGCTCTCTCTCTCTCTCTCTCTCTCCCTATCACTCTCACTCACTCTCACACACACACACCTTATCTCACTCTCTCTCTCTCTCTCTCCCTATCACTCTCACTCACTCTCACACACACACACCTTATCTCAGTCTCTCTCTCTCTCTCTCTCTCTCTCTCCCTATCACTCTCACTCACTCTCACACACACACACCTTATCTCAGGCTCTCTCTCTCTCTCTCTCTCCCTATCACTCTCACTCACTCTCACACACACACACCTTATCTCACTCTCTCTCTCTCTCTCTCTCCCTATCACTCTCACTCACTCTCATACACACACACCTTATCTCAGGCTCTCTCTCTCTCTCCCGATCACTCTCACTCACTCTCACACACATACCTTATCTCAGGCTCTCTCTCTCGCTCTCTCACTCACTCTCTCTTCCCCTATCACTCTCACACACACATACCTTATCTCAGGCTCACTCTCTCTCTCTCTCTCACTCACTCTCTCTTCCCCTATCACTCTCACACACACATACCTTATCTCAGGCGCTCTCTCTCTCCCTATCCGTCTCACTCACTCCCTCTTCCCCTATCCCTCCCATTTAAGTAATCTTGTTTTAATCGGCAGACAGTATATTTCCCTTACAGTTTATTTTTATATATAGAAATCACCGGCGTTCTCCTCACGTTTAATTTCTATAATTTCTTTCCATAGCTTTTATGTTTTATTGTATTAATTTGTTTTCTAAGTTGCTGCTCTGCGTCGAAATCAACTAAGCAGGCGGGAGATTGACGGTCGAGCAATCGCGCGCCTGTGAAACTGACCTGTAATTAACATCATTGAAGTTTATTGCTCCTTGTGCCCAGTGCTCGGGACTCGTGAGGTGCTGTTTGAAATGTGCTCCGTGTGCTTTGTTTTCCACCTCCTTTGTTTTCATCTCCATTGATTTAATATTTTAGCGAGGCTTTATTGTGAAATAATCTATTAATTTTTTTGGTTGTGGGGTAGATTCACAATGCGGCATCGTTCGCTTCCAAGGGGGAAGAAAAGCTTTTAGTCTTTTCAATATTTGGTTATAGTATAATAAAGCTTGAATTTCCCTCCCAGTTTCATTGTGTGTAAGTGTGTTGTTCGGGCCTGTTTTTAAAGCAGGGTATTAAAGGCATAAAAATATTATTTTCATTATTCATTCATTTATTCATCCGTTCGTTCATCTATTTATTATTGAAACAAACAATGGTCGCTACATTACAAATGATATTGACTAGATGTATTTATTTGCCATGTTGCGTTGAACCTCTTCGAAATGCTTTTCGTGTCAGTTGTAAGTCAGTTTCATAGTCCGACGGGCTCCGGGCTGTTACAGGAGCTGAAATCGTGGTGATTCTCAGCTTCATTGTAACTAAAACGATCGAAGGAGGCCAACGCAAGTGACAATATCCAATAACCATTTATTTTATCATAGATTAGAGCGCATGCACCAGACCCAAGGGAAAGGAGCATTGCAATTTACAGCATAACCTGGAGGAACTGATGAATATATATTGACCCTCTCTAGTCCCTAATGTTACAATGCAAGATGTGGACCCTGCAACATGATGGAGAGGTGAAATTTAAAATCGAAATTGATTAAGTACGCCTGGTTAGTTTCAAATCCTGATTGCAATGGAATGAATGTTGCTGGGTATAGATTAAGAGGACAGAAGGAGTCTTTTGTGTTCAGGTAATGTAAAATCGCATTTTCAGCAAACAAAATATAAGGTGCAAAAATACATCATCTGTTGGGATTCGAAAAAGAGAAAACAAGTTTCTTATTGCCAGATTTATATATCACAGGACTTGAACAGAGCCAGATTGGTGTATCATACGATTTAATCATGACGAGACTTGCATAAACCAGATATCTATACTGTCAGGCTTGCATTTAACCTGCGTTTCAATTGTAACCATATTTGGGTATAAAACTAAGAGCACTAGAACATACGAAATAGACCGACAGTCAAAGACCACCCTGATGGCCAGACAATAATACATGTTTAAAATCACCAAAGTTTGGGCCCCTCCGGATTACGTGATTATCAAATCCAATTATTGAATGCAATACGTCGGATTTATTAAGAATATTCGTTTTTGTGTACAAACCCAAAAAAAAGGCCCCTGCAGTTTATTTTGTGTGTGGGTGACCTACGTAATGACATAATCAAGGATTAATAAATAGGGATTTCTGGTTTGCCTTTATCCACTTTAACAGTGAGAGGATCTGGACGTAACATTTAGACGAATCAGTGTTTCCGGAGAGCGACTGGGGAAGTTTTCAATCTGTTCACTGTATCGGATACAATACTTTTGAAATAACGTTTTAATACAAATTTCTACACGAAAAACATCCGCTGGATTTTGTTGCATTAAAATTCCTCCATCGCTCGGATTGCAGGAATCACCCTTGTAGTCCCGGACACCTCGTGTTGTCAGAGTGTAACTATATACATCAGTTACTTTAAGGAGGTGCAGTCCCGTACGCCTGTTTTACTGTGTGGCGACACGTGCAGAGTGACACAGACCTGGATAAAACACAATATAATGTACGTATTACACCAGAAACCAATTTAGAAAACCTCCATCGCTTCCAGCAAGTGAATTTAACAGAAAATAATTGAGACTACACCGAATTTGTGAAATGATCTTGTTCTGAATCTGACAATTAATTAGACATCCAAAAAAAAAAGTTCTTAAAAACCCCCCCGAGAAATCAGATCTTTTTCACACCGTGGTGATATTGGAGAGAGTGGGCAGGGCAGAGGGCCAGTAAAGCGGGGGCGGGGCGGAGGTTTGAGCAAGAATTATTAACATCAAATAACATTTTCAAAGGTAATTTCCATCATGACTGTGTGGAAACAGAAGTGCTGGAGAGAACGCTGGAAACAGGCTGACATCAAGTGATTTAGGCTCGTTGAACATAAAACTTGTAATGTGTTGAGAAAAAGGACACTTAAAATGATTTAGTGGTGCATTTGTCTCGCTTCTGGATTCCGTCTGTAGCAGCTTTCAGTCTAGGATTGTGTGTTTGTGTTGGTGCCAACCTCCGACTGATTTGTACAGTTTAAAGGGGCATATATGACGTGAAAACATCTGGCCTGACAGCCCAAACCTGAACAAGCACAAATCATACGAGTGGCGCCTCTCGAACTTAATTGTGAAAATGATGGCAATCGATTGTTTGGCTTGCAAGTTCAAAATAACTAGTCACAATGCTTCATAGGAACAGAAGGAGGCCATTCAGCCCCTCCAGCCTGTTCCACCATTCAATTAGATCATGCCTGATCTGTACCACAATTACATTTATCCGCCTTTGTTCCATATCCCTCAATACCCTTACCTAACAAAAATCTGTCAATCTTAATTTTGGCATTTTCAATTGACCCACGGGGAGAGAGTTCCAGATTCCCACTCCCCTTTGTGTGAAGAAATGCTTCCCGACATCACCCCTGAACGGCCCGGCTCTAATTTTAAGGTTATGCCCCACCAGAGGAAATAGTTTCTCTCTATCCACCCTATCAAATCCTTTAATCATCTTAAACTGCTCGATTAGATCACCCCTTAATCTTCTTTACTCGAGGGAATACAAGCCCAGTCTGTGCAACCTGTCCTCATAATTTAACCCCTTTAGCCCCGGTAACATTCTGGTGAATCTGCTCTGCACCCACTCCAAGGCCACGATATCCTTCCTGAGATGCAGTGCCCAGAACTGAATGCAGTAACTCCAGATGGGGTCTGACCAGAGCTCGGTACGTTAATTGAGACATGTGAGTGATATTACATTTGTTCTGACGGTCTCAGCACCAAAATGATGGAGTCATTTAATGGTTCTGTTATTTCAAAGCCGGATGATTTTGACTTGCAGTGACCTTTGAATCAAGATGGATTCAGTCTGTCTCTGGGAATGATTGGGACTCTGAGGTGATGGATGAGAAGCCCCGGGGCAGTAATCATCCATTTCAGAGTCCCCCTCCTCACCGACTCCCTGCCCCTGGTCTGAGGGTCTGCCCGTCCGTCCATTGGACTGAAAGCTGTTATACAATGCAGGGGAAATCCTCTTTTGTACTGTCACCGCAGCCTCTGGGGTGTTTGATTTATTCCGGTAGACACCAGATATGCTTCAAATGCAAGTCAAGTTTTTTTTGCAACCCTCTCTGATTTTTCCATTGCACCACTGACACAGACCCCTGTCCCGATCGTGTCAGACAGGCTGAGCTACAGCTTGTGGCAATTTCTGTTGGCGGACCAAAATCTGCGGAGTCTCTTATTGGAGAAGCCGTTTATCAGAGAGACTGACCCTTGAAGTCCAAAGACATTCATAAATCGTGTCCCTCTGTGTTTCTGATCAGAACTCGCTTTACCTCTCCATAATAAAACCAACCTGTTTAGACATCATTTTTTAAAATCTCAGTCGGTACTTTAGTGAACTCTG
The DNA here is from genome assembly GCF_035084215.1 of Heptranchias perlo. NCBI lineage: Eukaryota > Metazoa > Chordata > Chondrichthyes > Hexanchiformes > Hexanchidae > Heptranchias > Heptranchias perlo. Next base: position 2,657,121 of record NC_090370.1, on the reverse strand, counting down.
TGTTGTGTTTACAGACTTTGAGAGTTTTGTATAATAAATAATCACATGTTTCTTTACAAAATCGCCTCGAAGGTGCCTGGGATGTTTTGGTCGATTTCATTGGTGTATTTCACTTCCTCTAATGAAGTCCTTAAACTATTATCCCCTCCTTTTCCAGTCAGTATTGAAGTCCTGTTCTCACTCCCTCCAAAAACTAATTTAGTTAAATCTGAGGGTTTTTTTCTGGAAGAGAATCTGTAGATTGTTTTTTAAATACAGAATTTATCCAATTAATTACAGTTTCTACGTTGAAGAGAGTGGTATGTTGTGGATATTGAGTGAACACTGCTCTCCTGTGTTATGCAGGTTGCTGAACCGTTTAATGGTAATGAGGCTTATTGTGGTGCAGAATGACATCTGAGAAAGCAAAGTGATTGAGCAGACTGTTAGCAGTGGGCTGATACTGTGGAGACCCTGACACCTACTGGCCGTTACTCGTCCTTCAGCATTTCAGGTCTGGAGGATTTGTTTTTACTTAGTAACCCAGAAACAAAGACTTGCAAAGACTATACGGCGCCTTTTACGATCTCAGGACGTCCCAAAGCGCTTTACAGCCAATGAATTACTTTTGAAGTATAGTCACTGTTGTAATGTAGGAAACACAGCAGCCAATTCGTGCACAGCAAGCTCCCACAAACAGCAATTAGATGAATAATCAGTAAATCTGTTTTTGGGTGGTGCAGGTTGAGGGAGGAATGTTGGCCAGGACACCAGGGACAACTCCCCTACTCTTCATCGAAATAGTGCAATCTTTTACATCCACCGGAGAGGTTTAACATCTCATCCGAAATACAGCACCTCCGACAGTGCAGCACTCCCTCAGAACTGCACTGGGAGTGTCGGCCTAGATTTTGTGCTCAAGTCTCTGAAGTGGGACTGTGAACCCATGACCTTCTGGATCAGAAGCGAAAGTGCTGACACACAGGTAAAGGGGCAAAGCCCATTGTACAGGACACCATGTAACCAAGATTCAGAGAGTAGGAGGAGCGACTAAATCCAGCTTGGGTTTTAAACGCCTGTTGATTATAGAGGGAAGAGAAGACTTGGGTAGATCAAGAGGTTTTGAAGTGCTGATAAAGGACAATTTAGAGTGGGAGATGGTGCAACACAGTGAGGATGCAAGGAGGAGGGAGAGCACATCGGGTGGGGTATTTGGAGCTGAGGTGGGACAAGGGGAATGGTCAGAGGAGCAATATCGACAGTATTATCAACAAAAAAAGAGCCAAGAAAGGTTGGGAAAGTGAGAGAGGCTCGAGGTGAGAGAGGGGTGAGATCAGATGACAAGTTAATCATTTCATCAGTTAAATTTATTTGAAAATGAATCAATGTTTTTTTCATTTAGTGAGAGCTGGCAGTGATTGATGTGGAGACCAGTAACACCATTCATTAAATATTACTGCGCTGTAGCACATGCCACTTATAATGTATGTCCTAAGTCCAAGCTTAATGGAGCTTTGAACAGTGAAGGAGCTGTGTGTGAAATTGTACCATCTGCGGTCCTGTTTAATTGTTATTAGTGCTCAGCAAAAACTTGTTTTATGGACGTCAAAGATACTTTTGCTCTTATTACATTGAGCAGTGTTAATGAATAAAGTGGTAAGTTGCCAATTAAACCATTAATTATAGGTCAAAGAGGACAAAATAAGCCCAGAAATGATTTAACATCACTTTTTTTATATTAATATGCTATCAAGGCCACATTTGAAGTAAGCTTTGACACTCTCTCCTCCATAAGAGAAACTCTCAGTCATAAATCTGCCCGCTGTATTCCACTACATCTGTAAATGGAGTGATTTAAGGAACTATTGCAATTACAAACATTTTGGGATGAAGATAAAAACAAGCTTTTTACCCTCATCCCAAAATGAAGGGTATCATTCAGAACATCAGAGATCGAGTGAAAAATGACAAATACTGGAAATCTGAAATAAAAACTGAAAATGCTGAAAACACAAAGCAGGTCATTCAGCACCTATGTAGAGAACAGATAGACTATTGCTTCTATTTGAGAGCCTTCATCAGGACTGAACATTATATAAGTCTTATGTAGTGTGTTATTGCCATTGATTTTTAGTCTCGTATATTAGGGTGTCGGCCGTGGTTCAGTGGGCAGCACTCTCGCCTCTCGTCAGAAGGCTGTGGGTTTAAGTCCCACCCCAGAGACTGACACTCCTGGTGTAGTACTGAGGGAGTACTGAGTCTTTCGGATGAGATGTTAAACCAAGACATTGAAGACCTTCGCCCAGAGAATATTCTGTTCCTTTGCTTGCCTCAGTTTCCTTCAAATGATGTTCAGCATAAAGGAGTACTGATTCATCAGTTAGATGGTGATCAGAACATAAGAAATAGGAGCAGGAGTAGGCCATTTGGCCCCTCGAGCCTGCTCTGCCATTCAATCAGATCATGGCTGATCTTCAACCTCAACTCCACTTTCCTGCCACATCCCTGATTCCCTTAGTGTCCAAAAAAATCTATTGAGCTCAGTCTTGAATATACTCAATGACTGAGCATCCACAGCCCTCTGGGGTGGAGAATTCCAAAGATTCACAACCCACAATCAGCAGGAGGTTTCCTTGGCCTTCTTTCACCTGACCTCATAAGGATTCCCAGGGCCTCTCTCACTCACTGTACCCCAACCCCACTCCTGGTGGGTCTATCCTGCTAGTGGGAGAGGACATAGATTCAACTCTATGAGTACAACTAGTCAGCAGGACAGATCTCCTGACTGCAAAGTCCTCCTTCTGTTGGTGAGGAGGACTTTGCAGGGTCAACCGGGCTGAGATTGCCTATGTTGTTACCACTCTGTCTGATTTCCTTCCTTTTGAAGTGAATGTTTATAACTGGGAAGCTTGCTAGGCCACTTCAGAGGGCACTAAGGGTCAACCACATAGTGTAGGAGTACTGGTGACACATGTAGACAAGACTGGGTAGGGATAGTTTCAGTGAACCAGATAGCTTCTTACAACAATCCAGTGCTTTTGTGGTCACTTTCTGGTGTCAACCCATAAGATACAAGATTTATTGAATTCAACTTGTTATGGGATTTGAACTTACAACCTCTAGGGTTACTAGTCTAGGGCCAGAACCACTAGGCTACTGTACCCACACTACAGTGAGTCTTGATTTCAACACAGTTAGGATGAATGGAGAAGAAAGTAGGTGTAGGACTGGGTATTTGGAGCTAAGGAGGAACAAGAGAGGAAAGTTCAAAGAAACTACCTATAGAGAATAGAAAGGCTGAGACAGATAACAACAACAACTTGCATTTATATAGCGCCTTTAATGTAGTAAAACATCCCAAGGCGCTTCACAGGAGCCACATAATGAGATATTAGGGACAGGTGACCAAAAGCTTGGTCAAAGAGGTAGGTTTTAAGGAGCGTCTTAAATGTTAATTGTATGATTTATATCAATGAGTGTTAATTGTATTCAGGTGGTGGGTATCAACTGGGGGCTCTCTTGTATCCTTTTTATAGGAGAGCTTATCTAGGGTGTGGTGTGTGTAAGGGGAATCTCTGTGAATAAAGGCTTGGAAACAACTGAAGACCAGGCTCTAGTGTTCTATCCTTCACCACCTGGCTATCCAATTATAACATGAAAGGAGGAGAGAGAGGCAGAGAATTTTCGGGAGGGAATTCCAGAGCTTAGGGCCCAGGCAGCTGAAGGCATGGCCGCCAATGGTGGAGTGATGGAAATCGGGGATGCGCAAGAGGCCAGAATTGGAGGAGCGCAGAGATCTCGGAGGGTTGTAGGGGCTAGAGGAGGTTACAGAGATAGGGAGGGGGTGAGGCCATGGAGGGATTTGAACACAAGGATGAGAATTTTAAAATTGAGGCGTTCCTGGACTGGGAGCCAATGTAGGTCAGCGAGCACAGGTGGGTGATGGGAGAACGGGACTTGGTGTGAGTTAGGATACGGGGCAGCAGATAACGTTACTTTGGCGTGATCAATCATATTCGTAAAGTGTCTTTAGTCCTGATGCTCAGAGAGGGCAGTGACGATCTCCAGGAAGGTCCTTTCCACCTGGCTTTTCTTCTGGAACATGGTGGAAATATTTTAAAAGCCACATTTCAATGAATCAGTCTTTTTTCCATGTGTTTGAATCATTTTATTGAAGATATGGGCTTACCATCTGGAGATATTCACTTGGTGGATTTGGTTCTCATGTCAAGAATGCAGACTTTGTTCTGGAATACACGGTGACAGGACAGCCGTTTTTTTTAAATCAGAATACTGATTCCAAGTTGGTTTTCTAAAGACAACATGGAGCTCGGCCACTTGCTCTCCTTCTTCTTAATGTAACGATCGTGGGACAGTACAGTGGCGCAGTGTATCCGTGTTCCAACCACGGACTGCTGGGACACCAGTTGAATTCTCCTTCCTCTCGGTCCCTGATCTCAGCCACGCTGCAGGGAGATGCCAGCAGACACCAAAGGAGGAGTCATCCCTGGGCAGCTTTTTAATGCCTCCTGCAAAGTGGCACTGACACAGTCCTGGGATCACGCGCTACATTCCCATCAAAGCCACGGCTTCTTCGGCAGAAACTCCCAGACCCACAACCTCCACCACCTGAAAGGACAAGGGCAGCAGCAGGTACATGGGAACAACACCACCTGCACGTTCCCCTCCAAGTCACACACCATCCCAACTTAGAAATATATTGCCGTTCCTTCATCGTCGCTGGGTCAAAATCCTGGAACTCCCTTCCTAACAGCACTGTGGGAGAACCTTCACCACACGGACTGCAGCGGTTCAAGAAGGCGGCTCACCACCACCTTCTCAAGGGCGATTAGGGATGGGCAATAAATGCCAACCTCGCCAGCGACACCCACATCCCGAGAATGAATATTAAAAATATATCTAGACACCCGTCACTCTTGGCTTAGGATGTATGTGATCTGAGGAAACCAGGAGGCCATTGGTGAAAATGGAGAGATTTCACGCCCTCAAAACAAATCTTGGGAGACAGGTGATTTTTCCCTGGGTTAATCCCACTGTCCAGCTGCTCAGTGCAGACAGGTGACTGTAGTTTTGGTACTTTTGATAAACTTTTCTTGAATAAAATGGGACCTGTGAAAATTTGGCCATTTAAAAATGTTAAAACAAAATTGTCCCCTGCCTCAACTTCAGAAACAAGATGTGTGGACCTGAAATGGTAGTTGATTGGAAACCTAGAGGGTCGAGTTTGGTCTACGCCAGTAGCTCCAATTGGCCGCGTGCTTCACACCTCACTCGATTTTCTTTTACATTGAAGTCAATCGAGCTTAGTGTAAAACGGGCTGCCGATTCGCTATTAGCCCATTTTGCACTTCCAATTACACCCCTCTAACCTTTCACCTCTCAGGCTGCAAGGATCCACGAAATGAGTTGAATGCCAAGTTAAGCAGGTTGCAGGGGGGCTGCAGCCTACAATTCAGCTCTAATTGATATTAAATTGGCAATCGTATTCTGACAGTGCACAAGGACGTCTAGTGCTAGGAATGGAAATGCCTGTTCAGTGGGGTACGTTCTGAGGCTGTGATTAAGACACATTCGGGGCATTTTCCTCTCTGCAGCAAAATCGTAAACAGGTTGAGAAGGAAAAGGTTTATGATTTTGCTACATCGAGCACACAGAAGAAATCTCTCCTCATTATTGGAACTTTACTGTGCAGTCAGCTATGCTACACCTAACCTGCATCTAACCTGTACCTAACCTACACCTAACCTGTACCTAACCTGTACCTAACCGGCCAGTGTTTGTTGCTGATGGTAGAACGAAAGGAAAAAGGAAAGCCTTGTATTTCTATAGTGCCTTTCATGGCCTCAGGAAGTCCCAAAGCCCTTTACAACAGCGACTACACTTCAAAAGCACTTCACTGGCTGGAATGTAGGAAACACAGCAGCGCACAGCAAGATCCCACAAACAGCAATGTAATAAATGACCAGATCATCTGTTTTACTGATGTTACTTGAGGGATAAATATTGGCCCCAGCACACCAGGGAGAACTCCCCAGCTCTTCTTCAAAATATTGCCATGGGATCTTTTACGTCCACTTGAGAGGGGGCAGACGGGGCCTCGTTTTAACGGCTCATCCGAAAGACGGCACCTCTGACAGTGCAGCACTCCCTCAGTACTGACACTGGGAGCGTCAGCTGGATTCTGGGCTCAAGTCTCTGGAGTGGGACTTGAACATACAACCCGACTCAGAGGCGAGAGTGAGACCCACTGAACCACTGAAATGGGACGATCTTCCATTCTCTGTCTCTAATACACTTTACCTTGATGAGCACAAAATGCACAAAAAAAGTCTTATTTATGTGCAGAGTGGGCTGGGATGAGTGCTGTTGCATTCCTATCAGATGCAGTTAGCAGATTTGGCAACTTTCTGCCAATGCCTTGAATACCTGGCAAGGGGACGCAGTTTCCATTTAACAGCTGAATGTGTATCTTTTATCCGATCTTCACATCTGCAGGTATTGAATTATTACATTATTTTTCATATAGTTTACAACTTCAGACAATGTTTTCAACCCACAGCAGAATGTCTGGCTGGAGCGGAGGAGCCCTGTTCCCTTCATACTGGAACATGAGGAACAGGAGGCCATTCAGCCCCTCGAGCCTGCTCCACCATTCAGTTCGATCATGACTGAACCTCAACTCCATTTACCCGCCTTTGCTCCATATCCCTTGATCCTCTCACCCAACAAAAATCGATCGATCTCAGTCTCGAAACTTCAACAGACCCCCCCAGGATCCACAGCCGTGTGGGGGAGAGAGTTCCAGATGTCCACCGTCCTTTCTGTAAAAAATTGCTTCCTGAATTCCCTCCTGAACGGCCGAGCTCTAATTTTAAGATGATGTTCCCTTGTTCTGGATTCTCCCACCAGAGGAAATAGTTTCTCGCAATCGACCCAATCGAATCCGATTATCACAATAAAAACCTCAATGAGATCACTCCTCAATCATCGAAACTCGTGGGAATACAAGACCAGTCGATAAAATCTGTCCTGCCTGCAGTGCAGGAAAATTGTTCTCCCGAAGTTGCTGGAGTGAAGGAGTCCTGTTCTCTCCACAGTCTCTGGAGTGAGGGAGTCCTGATCTCTCCACAGTCTCTGGAGTGAAGGAGTCCTGATCTCTCCACAGTCACTGGAGTGAAGGAGTCCTGATCTCTCCACAGTCTCTGGAGTGAAGGAGTCCTGTTCTCTCCACAGTCACTGGAGTGAAGGAGTCCTGTTCTCTCCACAGTCTCTGGAGTGAGGGAGTCCTGATCTCTCCACAGTCTCTGGAGTGAAGGAGTCCTGATCTCTCCACAGTCTCTGGAGTGAAGGAGTCCTGATCTCTCCACAGTCTCTGGAGTGAAGGAGTCCTGATCTCTCCACAGTCTCTGGAGTGAGGGAGTCCTGTTCTCTCCACAGTCTCTGGAGTGAAGGAGTCCTGTTCTCTCCACAGTCTCTGGAGTGAAGGAGTCCTGTTCTCTCCACAGTCTCTGGAGTGAAGGAGTCCTGTTCTCTCCACAGTCTCTGGAGTGAGGGAGTCCTGATCTCTCCACAGTCTCTGGAGTGAAGGAGTCCTGATCTCTCCACAGTCACTGGAGTGAAGGAGTCCTGATCTCTCCACAGTCTCTGGAGTGAAGGAGTCCTGTTCTCTCCACAGTCTCTGGAGTGAGGGAGTCCTGTTCTCTCCACAGTCTCTGGAGTGAAGGAGTCCTGTTCTCTCCACAGTCTCTGGAGTGAAGGAGTCCTGTTCTCTCCACAGTCTCTGGAGTGAAGGAGTCCTGTTCTCTCCACAGTCACTGGAGTGAAGGAGTCCTGTTCTCTCCACAGTCACTGGAGTGAAGGAGTCCTGTTCTCTCCACAGTCTCTGGAGTGAGGGAGTCCTGATCTCTCCACAGTCTCTGGAGTGATGGAGTCCTGTTCTCTCCACAGTCTCTGGAGTGAAGGAGTCCTGTTCTCTCCACAGTCTCTGGAGTGAAGGAGTCCTGTTCTCTCCACAGTCTCTGGAGTGAAGGAGTCCTGTTCTCTCCACAGTCACTGGAGTGAAGGAGTCCTGTTCTCTCCACAGTCACTGGAGTGAAGGAGTCCTGTTCTCTCCACAGTCACTGGAGTGAAGGAGTCCTGTTCTCTCCACAGTCACTGGAGTGAAGGAGTCCTGTTCTCTCCACAGTCTCTGGAGTGAGCGAGTCCTGATCTCTCCACAGTCTCTGGAGTGATGGAGTCCTGTTCTCTCCACAGTCTCTGGAGTGAAGGAGTCCTGTTCTCTCCACAGTCACTGGAGTGAAGGAGTCCTGTTCTCTCCACAGTCACTGGAGTGAAGGAGTCCTGTTCTCTCCACAGTCACTGGAGTGAAGGAGTCCTGTTCTCTCCACAGTCACTGGAGTGAAGGAGTCCTGTTCTCTCCACAGTCACTGGAGTGAAGGAGTCCTGTTCTCTCCACAGTCACTGGAGTGAAGGAGTCCTGTTCTCTCCACAGTCTCTGGAGTGAGCGAGTCCTGATCTCTCCACAGTCTCTGGAGTGAAGGAGTCCTGTTCTCTCCACAGTCTCTGGAGTGATGGAGTCCTGTTCTCTCCACAGTCACTGGAGTGAAGGAGTCCTGTTCTCTCCACAGTCACTGGAGTGAAGGAGTCCTGTTCTCTCCACAGTCACTGGAGTGAAGGAGTCCTGTTCTCTCCACAGTCTCTGGAGTGAAGGAGTCCTGTTCTCTCCACAGTCACTGGAGTGAAGGAGTCCTGTTCTCTCCACAGTCTCTGGAGTGAAGGAGTCCTGTTCTCTCCACAGTCACTGGAGTGAAGGAGTCCTGTTCTCTCCACAGTCTCTGGAGTGAAGGAGTCCTGTTCTCTCCACAGTCACTGGAGTGAAGGAGTCCTGTTCTCTCCACAGTCACTGGAGTGAAGGAGTCCTGTTCTCTCCACAGTCACTGGAGTGAAGGAGTCCTGTTCTCTCCACAGTCTCTGGAGTGAAGGAGTCCTGTTCTCTCCACAGTCACTGGAGTGAAGGAGTCCTGTTCTCTCCACAGTCTCTGGAGTGAGCGAGTCCTGATCTCTCCACAGTCTCTGGAGTGATGGAGTCCTGTTCTCTCCACAGTCTCTGGAGTGAAGGAGTCCTGTTCTCTCCACAGTCTCTGGAGTGAAGGAGTCCTGTTCTCTCCACAGTCACTGGAGTGAAGGAGTCCTGTTCTCTCCACAGTCACTGGAGTGAAGGAGTCCTGTTCACTCCACAGTCTCTGGAGTGAAGGAGTCCTGTTCTCTCCACAGTCTCTGGAGTGAAGGAGTCCTGTTCTCTCCACAGTCTCTGGAGTGAAGGAGTCCTGTTCTCTCCACAGTCACTGGAGTGAAGGAGTCCTGTTCACTCCACAGTCTCTGGAGTGAATGAGTCCTGTTCTCTCCACAGTCTCTGGAGTGAAGGAGTCCTGTTCTCTCCACAGTCACTGGAGTGAAGGAGTCCTGTTCTCTCCACAGTCTCTGGAGTGAAGGAGTCCTGTTCTCTCAACAGTCTCTGGAGTGAAGGAGTCCTGTTCTCTCCACAGTCTCTGGAGTGAAGGAGTCCTGTTCTCTCCACAGTCTCTGGACTGAATGGAGTCCTGTTCTCTCCACAGTCTCTGGAGTGAAGGAGTCCTGTTCTCTCCACAGTCACTGGAGTGAAGGAGTCCTGTTCTCTCCACAGTCTCTGGAGTGAAGGAGTCCTGTTCTCTCCACAGTCACTGGAGTGAAGGAGTCCTGATCTCCCACAGTCACTGGAGTGAAGGAGTCCTGTTCTCTCCACAGTCACTGGAGTGAAGGAGTCCTGTTCTCTCCACAGTCTCTGGAGTGAAGGAGTCCTGTTCTCTCCACAGTCTCTGGAGTGAAGGAGTCCTGTTCTCTCCACAGTCTCTGGAGTGAAGGAGTCCTGTTCTCTCCACAGTCTCTGGAGTGAAGGAGTCCTGTTCTCTCCACAGTCACTGGAGTGAAGGAGTCCTGTTCTCTCCACAGTCTCTGGAGTGAAGGAGTCCTGTTCTCTCCACAGTCACTGGAGTGAAGGAGTCCTGTTCTCTCCACAGTCTCTGGAGTGAAGGAGTCCTGTTCTCTCCACAGTCACTGGAGTGAAGGAGTCCTGTTCTCTCCACAGTCACTGGAGTGAAGGAGTCCTGTTCTCTCCACAGTCACTGGAGGGAAGGAGTCCTGTTCTCTCCACAGTCTCTGGAGTGAAGGAGTCCTGTTCTCTCCACAGTCTCTGGAGTGAAGGAGTCCTGTTCTCTCCACAGTCACTGGAGTGAAGGAGTCCTGTTCTCTCCACAGTCACTGGAGTGAAGGAGTCCTGTTCTCTCCACAGTCACTGGAGTGAAGGAGTCCTGTTCTCTCCACAGTCACTGGAGTGAAGGAGTCCTGTTCTCTCCACAGTCACTGGAGTGAAGGAGTCCTGTTCTCTCCACAGTCACTGGAGTGAAGGAGTCCTGTTCTCTCCACAGTCTCTGGAGTGAAGGAGTCCTGTTCTCTCCACAGTCACTGGAGTGAAGGAGTCCTGTTCTCTCCACAGTCACTGGAGTGAAGGAGTCCTGTTCTCTCCACAGTCACTGGAGTGAAGGAGTCCTGTTCTCTCCACAGTCTCTGGAGTGAAGGAGTCCTGTTCTCTCCACAGTCTCTGGAGTGAAGGAGTCCTGTTCTCTCCACAGTCTCTGGAGTGAAGGAGTCCTGTTCTCTCCACAGTCTCTGGAGTGAAGGAGTCCTGTTCTCTCCACAGTCACTGGAGTGAAGGAGTCCTGTTCTCTCCACAGTCACTGGAGTGAAGGAGTCCTGTTCTCTCCACAGTCACTGGAGTGAAGGAGTCCTGTTCTCTCCACAGTCTCTGGAGTGAAGGAGTCCTGTTCTCTCCACAGTCACTGGAGTGAAGGAGTCCTGTTCTCTCCACAGTCACTGGAGTGAAGGAGTCCTGTTCTCTCCACAGTCACTGGAGGGAAGGAGTCCTGTTCTCTCCACAGTCTCTGGAGTGAAGGAGTCCTGTTCTCTCCACAGTCTCTGGAGTGAAGGAGTCCTGTTCTCTCCACAGTCACTGGAGTGAAGGAGTCCTGTTCTCTCCACAGTCACTGGAGTGAAGGAGTCCTGTTCTCTCCACAGTCACTGGAGTGAAGGAGTCCTGTTCTCTCCACAGTCACTGGAGTGAAGGAGTCCTGTTCTCTCCACAGTCACTGGAGTGAAGGAGTCCTGTTCTCTCCACAGTCACTGGAGTGAAGGAGTCCTGTTCTCTCCACAGTCTCTGGAGTGAAGGAGTCCTGTTCTCTCCACAGTCACTGGAGTGAAGGAGTCCTGTTCTCTCCACAGTCACTGGAGTGAAGGAGTCCTGTTCTCTCCACAGTCACTGGAGTGAAGGAGTCCTGTTCTCTCCACAGTCTCTGGAGTGAAGGAGTCCTGTTCTCTCCACAGTCACTGGAGTGAAGGAGTCCTGTTCTCTCCACAGTCACTGGAGTGAAGGAGTCCTGTTCTCTCCACAGTCTCTGGAGTGAAGGAGTCCTGTTCTCTCCACAGTCACTGGAGTGAAGGAGTCCTGTTCTCTCCACAGTCACTGGAGTGAAGGAGTCCTGTTCTCTCCACAGTCACTGGAGTGAAGGAGTCCTGTTCTCTCCACAGTCACTGGAGTGAAGGAGTCCTGTTCTCTCCACAGTCACTGGAGTGAAGGAGTCCTGTTCTCTCCACAGTCACTGGAGTGAAGGAGTCCTGTTCCCTCCACAGTCACTGGAGTGAAGGAGTCCTGTTCTCTCCACAGTCACTGGAGTGAAGGAGTCCTGTTCTCTCCACAGTCACTGGAGTGAAGGAGTCCTGTTCTCTCCACAGTCACTGGAGTGAAGGAGTCCTGTTCTCTCCACAGTCACTGGAGTGAAGGAGTCCTGTTCTCTCCACAGTCTCTGGAGTGAAGGAGTCCTGTTCCCTCCACAGTCACTGGAGTGAAGGAGTCCTGTTCTCTCCACAGTCTCTGGAGTGAAGGAGTCCTGTTCTCTCCACAGTCACTGGAGTGAAGGAGTCCTGTTCTCTCCACAGTCTCTGGAGTGAAGGAGTCCTGTTCTCTCCACAGTCACTGGAGTGAAGGAGTCCTGTTCTCTCCATTGTCTCTGGAGTGAGGGAGTCCTGTTCTCTCCACAGTCACTGGAGTGAAGGAGTCCTGTTCTCTCCACAGTCACTGGAGTGAAGGAGTCCTGTTCTCTCCACAGTCTCTGGAGTGAAGGAGTCCTGTTCTCTCCACAGTCACTGGAGTGAAGGAGTCCTGTTCTCTCCACAGTTACTGGAGTGAAGGAGTCCTGTTCTTCCACAGTCTCTGGAGTGAAGGAGTCCTGTTCTCTCCATAGTCTCTGGAGTGAAGGAGTCCTGTTCTCTCCACAGTCCCTGGATTGAAGGAGTCCTGTTCTCTCCACAGTCACTGGAGTGAAGGAAGTCCTGTTCTCTCCATTGTCTCTGGAGTGAGGGAGTCCTGTTCTCTCCATTGTCTCTGGAGTGAAGGAGTCCTGTTCTCTCCACAGTCACTGGAGTGAAGGAGTCCTGTTCTCTCCACAGTCACTGGAGTGAAGGAGTCCTGTTCTCTCCACAGTCTCTGGAGTGAAGGAGTCCTGTTCTCTCCACAGTCACTGGAGTGAAGGAGTCCTGTTCTCTCCACAGTCTCTGGAGTGAGCGAGTCCTGATCTCTCCACAGTCTCTGGAGTGATGGAGTCCTGTTCTCTCCACAGTCTCTGGAGTGAAGGAGTCCTGTTCTCTCCACAGTCACTGGAGTGAAGGAGTCCTGTTCTCTCCACAGTCACTGGAGTGAAGGAGTCCTGTTCACTCCACAGTCTCTGGAGTGAAGGAGTCCTGTTCTCTCCACAGTCTCTGGAGTGAAGGAGTCCTGTTCTCTCCACAGTCTCTGGAGTGAAGGAGTCCTGTTCTCTCCACAGTCACTGGAGTGAAGGAGTCCTGTTCACTCCACAGTCTCTGGAGTGAATGAGTCCTGTTCTCTCCACAGTCTCTGGAGTGAAGGAGTCCTGTTCTCTCCACAGTCACTGGAGTGAAGGAGTCCTGTTCTCTCCACAGTCTCTGGAGTGAAGGAGTCCTGTTCTCTCAACAGTCTCTGGAGTGAAGGAGTCCTGTTCTCTCCACAGTCTCTGGAGTGAAGGAGTCCTGTTCTCTCCACAGTCTCTGGACTGAATGGAGTCCTGTTCTCTCCACAGTCTCTGGAGTGAAGGAGTCCTGTTCTCTCCACAGTCACTGGAGTGAAGGAGTCCTGTTCTCTCCACAGTCTCTGGAGTGAAGGAGTCCTGTTCTCTCCACAGTCACTGGAGTGAAGGAGTCCTGATCTCCCACAGTCACTGGAGTGAAGGAGTCCTGTTCTCTCCACAGTCACTGGAGTGAAGGAGTCCTGTTCTCTCCACAGTCTCTGGAGTGAAGGAGTCCTGTTCTCTCAACAGTCTCTGGAGTGAAGGAGTCCTGTTCTCTCCACAGTTTCTGGAGTGAAGGAGTCCTGTTCTCTCCACAGTCTCTGGACTGAATGGAGTCCTGTTCTCTCCACAGTCACTGGAGTGAAGGAGTCCTGTTCTCTCCATTGTCTCTGGAGTGAAGGAGTCCTGTTCACTCCACAGTCTCTGGAGTGAAGGAGTCCTGTTCTCTCCACAGTCACTGGAGTGAAGGAGTCCTGTTCTCTCCACAGTCACTGGAGTGAAGGAGTCCTGTTCTCTCCACAGTCACTGGAGTGAAGGAGTCCTGTTCTCTCCACAGTCTCTGGAGTGAAGGAGTCCTGTTCTCTCCACAGTCTCTGGAGTGAAGGAGTCCTGTTCTCTCCACAGTCTCTGGAGTGAAGGAGTCCTGTTCTCTCCACAGTCTCTGGAGTGAAGGAGTCCTGTTCTCTCCACAGTCACTGGAGTGAAGGAGTCCTGTTCTCTCCACAGTCTCTGGAGTGAAGGAGTCCTGTTCTCTCCACAGTCACTGGAGTGAAGGAGTCCTGTTCTCTCCACAGTCTCTGGAGTGAAGGAGTCCTGTTCTCTCCACAGTCACTGGAGTGAAGGAGTCCTGTTCTCTCCACAGTCACTGGAGTGAAGGAGTCCTGTTCTCTCCACAGTCACTGGAGGGAAGGAGTCCTGTTCTCTCCACAGTCTCTGGAGTGAAGGAGTCCTGTTCTCTCCACAGTCTCTGGAGTGAAGGAGTCCTGTTCTCTCCACAGTCACTGGAGTGAAGGAGTCCTGTTCTCTCCACAGTCACTGGAGTGAAGGAGTCCTGTTCTCTCCACAGTCACTGGAGTGAAGGAGTCCTGTTCTCTCCACAGTCACTGGAGTGAAGGAGTCCTGTTCTCTCCACAGTCACTGGAGTGAAGGAGTCCTGTTCTCTCCACAGTCACTGGAGTGAAGGAGTCCTGTTCTCTCCACAGTCTCTGGAGTGAAGGAGTCCTGTTCTCTCCACAGTCACTGGAGTGAAGGAGTCCTGTTCTCTCCACAGTCACTGGAGTGAAGGAGTCCTGTTCTCTCCACAGTCACTGGAGTGAAGGAGTCCTGTTCTCTCCACAATCACTGGAGTGAAGGAGTCCTGTTCTCTCCACAGTCTCTGGAGTGAAGGAGTCCTGATCTCTCCACAGACTCTGGAGTGAAGGAGTCCTGTTCTCTCCACAGTCTCTGGAGTGAAGGAGTCCTGTTCTCTCCACAGTCACTGGAGTGAAGGAGTCCTGTTCTCTCCACAGTCACTGGAGTGAAGGAGTCCTGTTCTCTCCACAGTCACTGGAGTGAAGGAGTCCTGTTCTCTCCACAGTCACTGGAGTGAAGGAGTCCTGTTCTCTCCACAGTCACTGGAGTGAAGGAGTCCTGTTCTCTCCACAGTCACTGGAGTGAAGGAGTCCTGTTCTCTCCACAGTCTCTGGAGTGAAGGAGTCCTGTTCTCTCCACAGTCACTGGAGTGAAGGAGTCCTGTTCTCTCCACAGTCACTGGAGTGAAGGAGTCCTGTTCTCTCCACAGTCTCTGGAGTGAAGGAGTCCTGTTCTCTCCACAGTCACTGGAGTGAAGGAGTCCTGTTCTCTCCACAGTCACTGGAGTGAAGGAGTCCTGTTCTCTCCACAGTCACTGGAGTGAAGGAGTCCTGTTCTCTCCACAGTCACTGGAGTGAAGGAGTCCTGTTCTCTCCACAGTCACTGGAGTGAAGGAGTCCTGTTCTCTCCACAGTCACTGGAGTGAAGGAGTCCTGTTCCCTCCACAGTCACTGGAGTGAAGGAGTCCTGTTCTCTCCACAGTCACTGGAGTGAAGGAGTCCTGTTCTCTCCACAGTCACTGGAGTGAAGGAGTCCTGTTCTCTCCACAGTCACTGGAGTGAAGGAGTCCTGTTCTCTCCACAGTCACTGGAGTGAAGGAGTCCTGTTCTCTCCACAGTCTCTGGAGTGAAGGAGTCCTGTTCTCTCCACAGTCACTGGAGTGAAGGAGTCCTGTTCTCTCCACAGTCACTGGAGTGAAGGAGTCCTGTTCTCTCCACAGTCTCTGGAGTGAAGGAGTCCTGTTCTCTCCACAGTCTCTGGAGTGAAGGAGTCCTGTTCCCTCCACAGTCACTGGAGTGAAGGAGTCCTGTTCTCTCCACAGTCTCTGGAGTGAAGGAGTCCTGTTCTCTCCACAGTCACTGGAGTGAAGGAGTCCTGTTCTCTCCACAGTCTCTGGAGTGAAGGAGTCCTGTTCTCTCCACAGTCACTGGAGTGAAGGAGTCCTGTTCTCTCCATTGTCTCTGGAGTGAGGGAGTCCTGTTCTCTCCACAGTCACTGGAGTGAAGGAGTCCTGTTCTCTCCACAGTCACTGGAGTGAAGGAGTCCTGTTCTCTCCACAGTCTCTGGAGTGAAGGAGTCCTGTTCTCTCCACAGTCACTGGAGTGAAGGAGTCCTGTTCTCTCCACAGTTACTGGAGTGAATGAGTCCTGTTCTCTCCACAGTCACTGGAGTGAAGGAGTCCTGTTCTTCCACAGTCTCTGGAGTGAAGGAGTCCTGTTCTCTCCATAGTCTCTGGAGTGAAGGAGTCCTGTTCTCTCCACAGTCCCTGGAGTGAAGGAGTCCTGTTCTCTCCACAGTCACTGGAGTGAAGGAAGTCCTGTTCTCTCCATTGTCTCTGGAGTGAGGGAGTCCTGTTCTCTCCATTGTCTCTGGAGTGAAGGAGTCCTGTTCTCTCCACAGTCACTGGAGTGAAGGAGTCCTGTTCTCTCCACAGTCACTGGAGTGAAGGAGTCCTGTTCTCTCCACAGTCTCTGGAGTGAAGGAGTCCTGTTCTCTCCACAGTCACTGGAGTGAAGGAGTCCTGTTCTCTCCACAGTCACTGGAGTGAAGGAGTCCTGTTCTTCCACAGTCTCTGGAGTGAAGGAGTCCTGTTCTCTCCATAGTCTCTGGAGTGAAGGAGTCCTGTTCTCTCCACAGTCCCTGGAGTGAAGGAGTCCTGTTCTCTCCACAGTCACTGGAGTGAAGGAGTCCTGTTGTCTCCACAGTCTCTGGAGTGAAGGAGTCCTGTTCTCTCCACAGTCACTGGAGTGAAGGAGTCCTGTTCTCTCCACAGTCACTGGCGTGAAGGAGTCCTGATCTCCCACAGTCACTGGAGTGAAGGAGTCCTGATCTCTCCACAGTCACTGGAGTGAAGGAGTCCTGTTCTCTCCACAGTCACTGGAGTGAAGGAGTCCTGTTCTCTCCACAGTCTCTGGAGTGAAGGAGTCCTGTTCTCTCCACAGTCACTGGAGTGAAGGAGTCCTGTTCTCTCCACAGTCTCTGGAGTGAAGGAGTCCTGTTCTCTCCACAGTCACTGGAGTGAAGGAGTCCTGTTCTCTCCACAGTCACTGGAGTGAAGGAGTCCTGTTCTCTCCACAGTCACTGGAGTGAAGGAGTCCTGTTCTCTCCACAGTCTCTGGAGTGAAGGAGTCCTGTTCTCTCCACAGTCTCTGGAGTGAAGGAGTCCTGTTCTCTCCACAGTCACTGGAGTGAAGGAGTCCTGTTCTCTCCACAGTCACTGGAGTGAAGGAGTCCTGTTCTCTCCACAGTCACTGGAGTGAAGGAGTCCTGTTCTCTCCATTGTCTCTGGAGTGAAGGAGTCCTGTTCTCTCCATTGTCTCTGGAGTGAAGGAGTCCTGTTCTCTCCACAGTCACTGGAGTGAAGGAGTCCTGTTCTCTCCACAGTCTCTGGAGTGAAGGAGTCCTGTTCTCTCTACAGTCTCTGGAGTGAAGGAGTCCTGTTCTCTCCATTGTCTCTGGAGTGAAGGAGTCCTGTTCTCTCCACAGTCTCTGGAGTGAAGGAGTCCTGATCTCTCCACAGTCTCTGGAGTGAAGGAGTCCTGATCTCTCCACAGTCTCTGGAGTGAAGGAGTCCTGTTCTCTCCACAGTCTCTGGAGTGAAGGAGTCCTGTTCTCTCCACAGTCTCTGGAGTGAAGGAGTCCTGTTCTCTCCACAGTCACTGGAGTGAAGGAGTCCTGTTCTCTCCACAGTCACTGGAGTGAAGGAGTCCTGTTCTCTCCACAGTCACTGGAGTGAAGGAGTCCTGTTCTCTCCACAGTCTCTGGAGTGAAGGAGTCCTGTTCTCTCCACAGTCTCTGGAGTGAAGGAGTCCTGTTCTCTCCACAGTCTCTGGAGTGAAGGAGTCCTGTTCTCTCCACAGTCTCTGGAGTGAAGGAGTCCTGTTCTCTCCACAGTCACTGGAGTGAAGGAGTCCTGTTCTCTCCATAGTCACTGGAGTGAAGGAGTCCTGTTCTCTCCACAGTCCCTGGAGTGAAGGAGTCCTGTTCTCTCCATAGTCTCTGGAGTGAAGGAGTCCTGTTCTCTCCACAGTCACTGGAGTGAAGGAGTCCTGTTCTCTCCACAGTCACTGGAGTGAAGGAGTCCTGTTCTCTCCACAGTCTCTGGAGTGAAGGAGTCCTGTTCTCTCCACAGTCACTGGAGTGAAGGAGTCCTGTTCTCTCCACAGTCACTGGAGTGAAGGAGTCCTGTTCTCTCCACAGTCACTGGAGTGAAGGAGTCCTGTTCTCTCCACAGTCACTGGAGTGAAGGAGTCCTGTTCTCTCCACAGTCACTGGAGTGAAGGAGTCCTGTTCTCTCCACAGTCACTGGAGTGAAGGAGTCCTGTTCTCTCCACAGTCACTGGAGTGAAGGAGTCCTGTTCTCTCCACAGTCACTGGAGTGAAGGAGTCCTGTTCCCTCCACAGTCACTGGAGTGAAGGAGTCCTGTTCTCTCCACAGTCACTGGAGTGAAGGAGTCCTGTTCTCTCCACAGTCACTGGAGTGAAGGAGTCCTGTTCTCTCCACAGTCACTGGAGTGAAGGAGTCCTGTTCCCTCCACAGTCTCTGGAGTGAAGGAGTCCTGTTCCCTCCACAGTCTCTGGAGTGAAGGAGTCCTGTTCTCTCCACAGTCACTGGAGTGAAGGAGTCCTGTTCTCTCCATTGTCTCTGGAGTGAGGGAGTCCTGTTCTCTCCACAGTCACTGGAGTGAAGGAGTCCTGTTCTCTCCACAGTCTCTGGAGTGAAGGAGTCCTGTTCTCTCCACAGTCTCTGGAGTGAAGGAGTCCTGTTCTCTCCACAGTCTCTGGAGTGAAGGAGTCCTGTTCTCTCCACAGTCACTGGAGTGAAGGAGTCCTGTTCTCTCCACAGTCACTGGAGTGAAGGAGTCCTGTTCTCTCCACAGTCACTGGAGTGAAGGAGTCCTGTTCTCTCCACAGTCACTGGAGTGAAGGAGTCCTGTTCTCTCCACAGTCACTGGAGTGAAGGAGTCCTGTTCTCTCCACAGTTACTGGAGTGAAGGAGTCCTGTTCTTCCACAGTCTCTGGAGTGAAGGAGTCCTGTTCTCTCCATAGTCTCTGGAGTGAAGGAGTCCTGTTCTCTCCACAGTCCCTGGAGTGAAGGAGTCCTGTTCTCTCC
Organism: Heptranchias perlo; assembly: GCF_035084215.1. Classification (NCBI taxonomy): domain Eukaryota; kingdom Metazoa; phylum Chordata; class Chondrichthyes; order Hexanchiformes; family Hexanchidae; genus Heptranchias; species Heptranchias perlo. The sequence goes on along the minus strand of NC_090370.1, from coordinate 2,638,266 downwards.
ACAGTCACTGGAGTGAAGGAGTCCTGTTCTCTCCACAGTCTCTGGAGTGAAGGAGTCCTGTTCTCTCCACAGTCACTGGAGTGAAGGAGTCCTGTTCTCTCCACAGTCTCTGGCGTGAAGGAGTCCTGTTCTCTCCACAGTCTCTGGAGTGAAGGAGTCCTGTTCTCTCCACAGTCACTGGAGTGAAGGAGTCCTGTTCTCTCCATTGTCTCTGGAGTGAAGGAGTCCTGTTCTCTCCACAGTCTCTGGAGTGAAGGAGTCCTGTTCTCTCACAGTCACTGGAGTGAAGGAGTCCTGTTCTCTCCACAGTCTCTGGAGTGAAGGAGTCCTGTCTCTCCACAGTCTCTGGAGTGAAGGAGTCCTGTCTCTCCACAGTCCTCTGGAGTGAAGGAGTCCTGTTCTCTCCACAGTCACTGGAGTGAAGGAGTCCTGTTCTCTCCACAGTCACTGAGTGAAGGAGTCCTGTTCTCTCCACAGTCACTGGAGTGAAGGAGTCTGTTCTCTCCACAGTCACTGGAGTGAAGGAGTCCTGTTCTCTCCACAGTCACTGGAGTGAAGGAGTCCTGTTCCCTCCACAGTCACTGAGTGAAGGAGTCCTGTTCTCTCCACAGTCACTGGAGTGAAGGAGTCCTGTTCTCTCCACAGTCACTGGAGTGAAGGAGTCCTGTTCTCTCCACAATCACTGAGTGAATGATCCTGTTCTCTCCACAGTCACTGGAGTGAAGGAGTCCTGTTCTCTCCACAGTCTCTGGAGTGAAGAGTCCTGTTCTCTCCACAGTCACTGGAGTGAAGGAGTCCTGTTCCCTCCACAGTCTCTGAGTGAAGGAGTCCTGTTCTCTCCACAGTCACTGGAATGAAGGAGTCCTGTTCTCTCCATTGTCTCTGGAAGTGAGGGAGTCCTGTTCTCTCCATTGTCTCTTGAGTGAAGGAGTCCTGTTCTCTCCACAGTCACTGGAGTGAAGGAGTCCTGTTCTCTCCACAGTCACTGGAGTGAAGGAGTCCTGTTCTCTCCACAGTCTCTGAGTGAAGGAGTCCTGTTCTCTCCACAGTCACTGGAGTGAAGGAGTCCTGTTCTCTCCACAGTTACTGGAGTGAAGGAGTCCTGTTCTTCCACAGTCTCTGGAGTGAAGGAGTCCTGTTCCCCTCCATAGTCTCTGGAGTGAAGGAGTCCTGTTTCTCTCCACAGTCCCTGGAGTGAAGGAGTCCTGTTCTCTCCACAGTCACTGGAGTGAAGGAGTCCTGTTCTCTCCACAGTCTCTGGCGTGAAGGAGTCCTGTTCTCTCCACAGTCACTGGAGTGAAGGAGTCCTGATCTCTCCACAGTCTCTGGAGTGAAGGGTCCTGTTCTCTCCACAGTCACTGGAGTGAAGGAGTCCCTGTTCTCTCCACAGTCTCTGGAGTGAAGGAGTCCTGTTCTCTCCACAGTCTCTGGAGTGAAGGAGTCCTGTTCTCTCCACAGTCTCTGGAGTGAAGGAGTCCTGATCTCTCACAGTCTCTGGACTGAAGGAGTCCTGTTCTCTCCACAGTCTCTGGAGTGAAGGAGTCCTGTTCTCTCCACAGTCACTGGAGTGAAGGAGTCCTGTTCTCTCCATTGTCTCTGGAGTGAAGGAGTCCTGTTCTCTCCACAGTCACTGGAGTGAAGGAGTCCTGTTCTCTCCATTGTCTCTGGAGTGAAGGAGTCCTGTTCTCTCCATTGTCTCTGGAGTGAAGGAGTCCTGTTCTCTCCATTGTCTCTGGAGTGAAGGAGTCCTGTTCTCTCCATTGTCTCTGGAGTGAAGGAGTCCTGTTCTCTCCACAGTCACTGGAGTGAAGGAGTCCTGTCTCTCCACAGTCTCTGGAGTGAAGGAGTCCTTTCTCTCCACAGTCACTGGAGTGAAGGAGTCCTGTTCTCTCCACAGTCTCTGGAGTGAAGGAGTCCTGTTCTCTCCATTGTCTCTGGAGTGAAGGAGTCCTGTTCTCTCCATTGTCTCTGGAGTGAAGGAGTCCTGTTCTCTCCACAGTCTCTGGAGTGAAGGAGTCCTGTTCTCTCCACAGTCACTGGAGTGAAGGAGTCCTGTTCTCTCCACAGTCACTGGAGTGAAGGAGTCCTGTTCTCTCCACAGTCTGGAGTGAAGGAGTCCTGATCTCTCACAGTCACTGGAGTGAAGGAGTCCTGGTTCTCTCCACAGTCTCTGGAGTGAAGGAGTCCTGATCTCTCCACAGTCTCTGGAGTGAAGGAGTCCTTTCTCATCCACAGTCTCTGGAGTGAAGGGGAGTCCTGTTCTCTCCACAGTCTCTGGAGTGAAGGAGTCCTGTTCTCTCCACAGTCTCTGGAGTGAAGGAGTCCTGTTCTCTCCACAGTCACTGGAGTGAAGGAGTCCTGTTCCTCTCCACAGTCTCTGGAGTGAAGGAGTCCTGTTCTCTCCACAGGTCTCTGGAGTGAAGGAGTCCTGTTCTCTCCACAGTCACTGGAGTGAAGGAGTCCTGTTCTCTCCACAGTCTCTGGAGTGAAGGAGTCCTGTTCTCTCCACAGTCACTGGAGTGAAGGAGTCCTGTTCTCTCCATTGTCTCTGGAGTGAAGGAGTCCTGTTCTCTCCACAGTCACTGGAGTGAAGGAGTCCTGTTCTCTCCACAGTCACTGGAGTGAAGGAGTCCTGTTCTCTCCACAGTCACTGGAGTGAAGGAGTCCTGTTCTCTCCACAGTCACTGGAGTGAAGGAGTCCTGTTCTCTCCACAGTCTCTGGAGTGAAGGAGTCCTGTTCTCTCCACAGTCTCTGGAGTGAATGAGTCCTGTTCTCTCCACAGTCACTGGAGTGAAGGAGTTCCTGTTCTCCACAGTCTCTGAGTGAAGGAGTCCTGTTCTCTCCACAGTCACTGGAGTGAAGGATTCCTGTTCTCTCCACAGTCACTGGAGTGAAGGAGTCCTGTTCTCTCCACAGTCACTGGAGTGAAGGAGTCCTGTTCTCTCCACAGTCTCTGGAGTGAAGGAGTCCTGTTCTCTCCACAGTCTCTGGAGTGAAGGAGTCCTGTTCTCTCCACAGTTCTGGAGTGAAGGAGTCTGATCTCTCCACAGTCTCTGGAGTGAAGGAGTCCTGTTCTCTCCACAGTCACTGGAGTGAAGGAGTCCTGATCTCTCCACAGTCACTGGAGTGAAGGAGTCCTGTTCTCTCCACAGTCACTGGAGTGAAGGAGTCCTGTTCTCTCCACAGTCACTGAGTGAAGGAGTCCTGTTCTCTCCACAGTCTCTGGAGTGAAGGATCCTGTTCTCTCCACAGTCATGGAGTGAAGGAGTCCTGTTCTCTCCACAGTCACTGGATGTGAAGGAGTCCTGTTCTCTCCACAGTCTCTGGAGTGAAGGAGGTCCTGTTCTCTCCACAGTCTCTGGAGTGAAGAGTCCTGTTCTCTCACAGTCACTGGAGTGAAGGAGTCCTGTTCTCTCCACAGTCACTGGAGTGAAGGAGTCCCTGTTCTCTCCACAGTCACTGGAGTGAAGGAGTCCTGTTCTCTCACAGTCTCTGGAGTGAAGGAGTCCTGTTCTCTCCACAGTCACTGGAGTGAAGGAGTCCTGTTCTCTCCACAGTCACTGGAGTGAAGGAGTCCTGTTCTCTCCACAGTCTCTGGAGTGAAGGAGTCCTGTTCTCTCCACAGTCTCTGGAGTGAAGGAGTCCTGTTCTCTCCACAGTCACTGGAGTGAAGGAGTCCTGTTCTCTCCACAGTCACTGGAGTGAAGGAGTCCTGTTCTCTCCACAGTCACTGAGTGAAGGAGTCCTGTTCTCTCCACAGTCTCTGGAGTGAAGGAGTCCTGTTCTCTCCACAGTCACTGGAGTGAAGGAGTCCTGTTCTCTCCACAGTCACTGGAGTGAAGGAGTCCTGTTCTCTCCACAGTCTCTGGAGTGAAGGGGTCCTGTTCTCTCCACAGTCCTCTGGAGTGAAGGAGTCCTGTCTCTCCACAGTCACTGGAGTGAAGGAGTCTGTTCTCTCCACAGTCTCTGGAGTGAAGGAGTCCTGATCTCTCCACAGTCTCTGGAGAGAAGGAGTCCTGTTCTCTCCACAGTCTCTGGAGTGAAGAGTCTGTTCTCTCCACAGTCTCTGGAGTGAAGGAGTCCTGTCTCTCCACAGTCTCTGGAGTGAAGGAGTCCTGTTCACTCCACAGTCACTGGAGTGAGGAGTCCTGTTCTCTCCACAGTCACTGAGTGAAGGAGTCCTGTTCTCTCCACAGTCTCTGAGTGAAGGAGGTCCTGATCTCTCCACAGTCTCTGGAGTGAAGGAGTCCTGTTCTCTCCACAGTCTCTGGAGTGAAGGAGTCCTGTTCTCTCCACAGTCTCTGGAGTGAAGGAGTCCTGTTCTCTCCACAGTCCTGGAGTGAAGGAGTCCTGTTCTCTCCACAGTCACTGGAGTGAAGGAGTCCTGTTCTCTCCACAGTCTCTGGAGTGAAGGAGTCCTGTTCTCTCCACAGTCACTGGAGTGAAGGAGTCCTGTCTCTCCATAGTCTCTGGAGTGAAGGAGTCCTGTTCTTCCACAGTCACTGGAGTGAAGGAGTCCTGTTCTCTCCACAGTCACTGGAGTGAAGGAGTCTGTTCTCTCCACAGTCACTGGAGTGAAGGAGTCCTGTTCTCTCCACAGTCACTGGAGTGAAGGAGTCCTGTTCTCTCCATTGTCTCTGGAGTGAAGGAGTCCTGTTCTCTCCACAGTCACTGGAGTGAAGGAGTCCTGTTCTCTCCACAGTCACTGGAGTGAAGGAGTCCTGTTCTCTCCACAGTCACTGGAGTGAAGGAGTCCTGTTCTCTCCACAGTCACTGGAGTGAAGGAGTCCTGATCTCATCCACAGTCACTGGAGTGAAGGAGTCCTGATCTCTCCACAGTCACTGGAGTGAAGGAGTCCTGTTCTCTCCACAGTCACTGGAGTGAAGGAGTCCTGTTCTCTCCACAGTCTCTGGAGTGAAGGAGTCCTGTTCTCTCCACAATCACTGGAGTGAAGGAGTCCTGTTCTCTCCACAGTCTCTGGAGTGAAGGAGTCCTGTTCTCTCCACAGTCACTGGAGTGAAGGAGTCCTGTTCTCTCCACAGTCACTGGAGTGAAGGAGTCCTGTTCTCTCCACAGTCACTGGAGTGAAGGAGTCCTGTTCTCTCCACAGTCACTGGAGTGAAGGAGTCCTGTTCTTCCACAGTCACTGGAGTGAAGGAGTCCTGTTCTCTCCACAGTCACTGGAGTGAAGGAGTCCTGTTCTCTCCACAGTCACTGGAGTGAAGGAGTCCTGATCTCTCCACAGGTCACTGGAGTGAAGGAGTCCTGATCTCTCCACAGTCACTGGAGTGAAGGAGTCCTGTTCTCTCCACAGTCACTGGAGTGAAGGAGTCCTGTTCTCTCCACAGTCTCTGGAGTGAAGGAGTCCTGTTCTCTCCACAATCACTGGAGTGAAGGAGTCCCTGTTCTCTCCACAGTCTCTGGAGTGAAGGAGTCCTGTTCTCTCCACAGTCACTGGAGTGAAGGAGTCCTGTTCTCTCCACAGTCTCTGGAGTGAAGGAGTCCTGTTCTCTCCACAGTCTCTGGAGTGAAGGAGTCCTGTTCTCTCCACAATCACTGGAGTGAAGGAGTCCTGTTCTCTCCACAGTCTCTGGAGGTGAAGGAGTCCCGTTTCTCTCCACAGTCACTGGAGTGAAGGAGTCCTGTTCTCTCCACAGTCTCTGGAGTGAAGGAGTCCTGTTCTCTCCACAGTCTCTGGAGTTGAAGGAGTCCTGTTCTCTCCACAGTCACTGGAGTGAAGGAGTCCTGTTCTCTCCACAGTCTCTGGAGTGAAGGAGTCCTGTTCTCTCCACAGTCACTGGGAGTGAAGGAGTCCTGTTCTCTCCACAGTCACTGGAGTGAAGGAGTCCTGTTCTCTCCACAGTCACTGAGTGAAGGAGTCCTGTTCTCTCCACAGTCTCTGGAGTGAAGGAGTCCTGTTCTCTCCACAGTCTCTGGAGTGAAGGAGTCCTGTTCTCTCCACAGTCACTGGAGTGAAGGGTCCTGTTCTCTCCACAGTCACTGGAGTGAAGGAGTCCTGTTCTCTCCACAGTCACTGGAGTGAATGGAGTCCTGTTCTCTCCACAGTCTCTGGAGTGAAGGAGTCCTGTTCTCTCCACAGTCTCTGGAGTGAAGGAGTCTGTTCTCTCCACAGTCTCTGGAGTGAAGGAGTCCTGTTCTTCCACAGCCACTGGAGTGAAGGAGTCCTGTTCTCTCCACAGTCACTGAGTGAAGGAGTCCTGTTCTCTCCACAGTCACTGGAGTGAAGGAGTCCTGTTCTCTCCACAGTCACTGGAGTGAAGGAGTCCTGTTCTCTCCACAGTCACTGGAGTGAAGGAGTCCTGATCTCTCCACAGTCACTGGAGTGAAGGAGTCCTGTTCTCTCCACAGTCTCTGGAGTGAAGGAGTCCTGTTCTCTCCACAGTCTCTGGAGTGAAGGAGTCCTGTTCTCTCCACAGTCTCTGGAGTGAAGGAGTCCTGTTCTTCCACAGTCTCCTGGAGTGAAGGAGTCCTGTTCTCTCCACAGTCTCTGGAGTGAAGGAGTCCTGATCTCTCCACAGTCTCTGAGTGAAGGAGTCCTGATCTCTCCACAGTCCACTGGAGTGAGGAGTCCTGATCTCTCCACAGTCTCTGGAGTGAAGGAGTCCTGTTCTCTCCACAGTCTCTGGAGTGAAGGAGTCCTGTTCTCTCCACAGTCACTGGAGTGAAGGAGTCTGTTCTCTCCACAGTCTCTGGAGTGAAGGAGTCCTGTTCTCTCCACAGTCACTGGAGTGAAGGAGTCCTGTTCTCTCACAGTCTCTGGAGTGAAGGAGTCCTGTTCTCTCCACAGTCACTGGAGTGAAGGAGTCCTGTTCTCTCCACAGTCCACTGGAGTGAAGGAGTCCTGGTTCTCTCCACAGTCTCTGGAGTGAAGGAGTCCTGTTCTCTCCACAGTCACTGGAGTGAAGGAGTCCTGATCTCTCCACAGTCTCTGGAGTGATGAGTCCTGTTCTCTCCACAGTCTCTGGAGTGAAGGAGTCCTGTTCTCTCACAGTCTCTGGAGTGAAGGAGTCCTGTTCTCTCCACAGTCATTGGAGTGAAGGAGTCCTGTTCTCTCCACAGTCACTGGAGTGAAGGAGTCCTGTTCTCTCCACAGTCACTGGAGTGAAGGAGTCCTGTTCTCTCCACAGTCTCTGGAGTGAAGGAGTCCTGTTCTCTCCACAGTCACTGGAGTGAAGGAGTCCTGTTCCTCCACAGTCACTGGAGTGAAGGAGTCCTGTTCTTCCACAGTCTCTGGAGTGAAGGAGTCCTGATCTCTCCACAGTCACTGGAGTGAAGGAGTCCTGTTCTCTCCACAGTCACTGGAGTGAAGGAGTCCTGTTCTCTCCACAGTCACTGAGTGAAGGAGTCCTGTTCTCTCCACAGTCTCTGGAGTGAAGAGTCTGTTCTCTCCACAATCTCTGGAGTGAAGGAGTCCTGTTCTCTCCACAGTCACTGGAGTGAAGGAGTCCTGTTCTCTCCACAGTCACTGGAGTGAAGGAGGTCCTGTTCTCTCCACAGTCACTGGAGTGAAGGAGTCTGTTCTCTCCACAGTCACTGGAGTGAAGGAGTCCTGTTCTCTCCACAGTCTCTGGAGTGAAGGAGTCCTGTTCTCTCCACAGTCTCTGGAGTGAAGGAGTCCTGTTCTCTCCACAGTCTCTGGAGTGAAGGAGTCCTGTTCTTCCACAGCCACTGGAGTGAAGGAGTCCTGTTCTCTCCACAGTCACTGGAGTGAAGGAGTCCTGTTCTCTCCACAATCACTGGAGTGAAGGAGTCCTGTTCACTCCACAGTCACTGGAATGAAGGAGTCCTGTTCTCTCCATAGTCCTCTGGAATGAAGGAGTCCTGTTCTCTCACAGTCTCTGAGTGAAGGAGTCCTTCTCTTCCACAGTCTCTGGAGTGAAGGAGTCCTGTTCTCTTCCACAGTCACTGGAGTGAAGGAGTCCTGTTCTCTCCACAGTCTCTGGAGTGAAGGAGTCCTGTTCTCTCCACAGTCACTGGAAGGAGTCCTGTTCTCTCCACAGTCTCTGGAGTGAAGGAGTCCTGTTCTCTCCACAGTCACTGGAGTGAAGGAGTCCTGTTCTCTCCACGAGTCTCTGGAGTGAAGGAGTCCTGTTCTCTCCACAGAGTGAAGGAGTCCTGTTCTCTCCACAGTCACTGGAGTGAAGGAGTCCTGTTCTCTCCACAGTCTCTGGAGTGAAGGAGTCCTGTTCTCTCCACAGTCACTGGAGTGAAGGAGTCCTGATCTCTCCACAGTCACTGGAGTGAAGGAGTCCTGTTCTCTCCACAGTCTCTGGAGTGAAGGAGTCCTGTTCTCTCCACAGTCTCTGGAGTGAAGGAGTCCTGTTCTCTCCACAGTCACTGGAGTGAAGGAGTCCTGTTCTCTCCACAGTCTCTGGAGTGAAGGAGTCCTGTTCTCTCCACAGTCTCTGGAGTGAAGGAGTCCTGTTCTCTCCACAGTCACTGGAGTGAAGGAGTCCTGTTCTCTCCACAGTCACTGGAGTGAAGGAGTCCTGTTCTCTCCACAGTCTCTGGAGTGAAGGAGTCCTGTTCTTCCACAGTCTCTGGAGTGAAGGAGTCCTGTTCTCTCCACAGTCTCTGGAGTGAAGGAGTCCTGATCTCTCCACAGTCTCTGGAGTGAAGGAGTCCTGTCTCTCCACAGTCTCTGGAGTGAAGGAGTCCTGTTCTCTCCACAGTCTCTGGAGTGAAGGAGTCCTGTTCTCTCCACAGTCACTGGAGTGAAGGAGTCCTGATCTCTCCACAGTCATTGGAGTGAAGGAGTCCTGATCTCTCCACAGTCTCTGGAGTGAAGGAGTCCTGTTCTCTCCACAGTCTCTGGAGTGAAGGAGTCCTGTTCTCTCCACAGTCACTGGAGTGAGGGAGTCCTGTTCTCTCCACAGTCTCTGGAGTGAAGGAGTCCTGTTCTCTCCACAGTCACTGGAGTGAAGGAGTCCTGTTCTCTCCACAGTCTCTGGAGTGAAGGAGTCCTGTTCTCTCCACAGTCACTGGAGTGAAGGAGTCCTGATCTCTCCACAGTCATTGGAGTGAAGGAGTCCTGTTCTCTCCACAGTCTCTGGAGTGAAGGAGTCCTGTTCTCTCCACAGTCACTGGAGTGAAGGAGTCCTGTTCTCTCCACAGTCTCTGGAGTGAAGGAGTCCTGTTCTCTCCACAATCACTGGAGTGAAGGAGTCCTGTTCTCTCCACAGTCTCTGGAGTGAAGGAGTCCTGTTCTCTCCACAGTCACTGGAGTGAAGGAGTCCTGTTCTCTCCACAGTCTCTGGAGTGAAGGAGTCCTGTTCTCTCCACAGTCTCTGGAGTGAAGGAGTCCTGTTCTCTCCACAGTCACTGGAGTGAAGGAGTCCTGTTCTCTCCACAGTCACTGGAGTGAAGGAGTCCTGTTCTCTCCACAGTCTCTGGAGTGAAGGAGTCCTGTTCTCTCCACAGTCTCTGGAGTGAAGGAGTCCTGTTCTCTCCACAGTCACTGGAGTGAAGGAGTCCTGTTCTCTCCACAGTCTCTGGAGTGATGGAGTCCTGTTCTCTCCACAGTCACTGGAGTGAAGGAGTCCTGTTCTCTCCACAGTCTCTGGAGTGAAGGAGTCCTGTTCTCTCCACAGTCTCTGGAGTGAAGAAGTCCTGTTCTCTCCACAGTCTCTGGAGTGAAGGAGTCCTGTTCTCTCCACAGTCACTGGAGTGAAGGAGTCCTGTTCTCTCCACAGTCTCTGGAGTGAAGGAGTCCTGTTCTCTCCACAGTCACTGGAGTGAAGGAGTCCTGTTCTCTCCACAGTCTCTGGAGTGAAGGAGTCCTGTTCTCTCCACAGTCTCTGGAGTGAAGGAGTCCTGTTCTCTCCACAGTCACTGGAGTGAAGGAGTCCTGTTCTCTCCACAGTCACTGGAGTGAAGGAGTCCTGTTCTCTCCACAGTCACTGGAGTGAAGGAGTCCTGTTCTCTCCACAATCACTGGAGTGAAGGAGTCCTGATCTCTCCACAGTCTCTGGAGTGAAGGAGTCCTGTTCTCTCCACAGTCACTGGAGTGAAGGAGTCCTGTTCTCTCCACAGTCACTGGAGTGAAGGAGTCCTGTTCTCTCCACAGTCTCTGGAGTGAAGGAGTCCTGTTCTCTCCACAGTCTCTGGAGTGAAGGAGTCCTGTTCTCTCCACAGTCACTGGAGTGAAGGAGTCCTGTTCTCTCCACAGTCTCTGGAGTGAAGGAGTCCTGTTCTCTCCACAGTCTCTGGAGTGAAGGAGTCCTGTTCTCTCCACAATCACTGGAGTGAAGGAGTCCTGTTCTCTCCACAGTCACTGGAGTGAAGGAGTCCTGATCTCTCCACAATCACTGGAGTGAAGGAGTCCTGTTCTTCCACAGTCACTGGAGTGAAGGAGTCCTGTTCTCTCCACAGTCTCTGGCGTGAAGGAGTCCTGTTCTCTCCACAGTCTCTGGAGTGAAGGAGTCCTGTTCTCTCCACAGTCACTGGAGTGAAGGAGTCCTGTTCTCTCCACAATCACTGGAGTGAAGGAGTCCTGTTCTCTCCACAGTCTCTGGAGTGAAGGAGTCCTGTTCTCTCCACAGTCTCTGGAGTGAAGGAGTCCTGTTCTCTCCACAGTCTCTGGAGTGAAGGAGTCCTGTTCTCTCCACAGTCACTGGAGTGAGGGAGTCCTGTTCTCTCCATAGTCTCTGGAGTGAAGGAGTCCTGATCTCTCCATAGTCTCTGGAGTGAAGGAGTCCTGTTCTCTCCACAGTCACTGGAGTGAGGGAGTCCTGTTCTCTCCACAGTCTCAGGAGTGAAGGAGTCCTGTTCTCTCCACAGTCTCTGGAGTGAAGGAGTCCTGTTCTCTCCACAGTCTCTGGAGTGAGGGAGTCCTGTTCTCTCCATAGTCTCTGGAGTGAAGGAGTCCTGATCTCTCCATAGTCTCTGGAGTGAAGGAGTCCTGTTCTCTCCACAGTCACTGGAGTGAAGGAGTCCTGTTCTCTCCACAGTCTCTGGAGTGAAGGAGTCCTGTTCTCTCCACAGTCTCTGGAGTGAAGGAGTCCTGTTCTCTCCACAGTCTCTGGAGTGAAGGAGTCCTGATCTCTCCACAGTCTCTGGAGTGAAGGAGTCCTGTTCTCTCCACAGTCACTGGAGTGAAGGAGTCCTGTTCTCTCCACAGTCACATGGAGTGAAGGAGTCCTGATCTCTCCACAGTCACTGGAGTGAAGGAGTCCTGTTCTCTCCACAGTCACTGGAGTGAAGGAGTCCTGTTCTCTCCACAGTCACTGGAGTGAAGGAGTCCTGTTCTCTCCACAGTCTCTGGAGTGAAGGAGTCCTGTTCTCTCCACAGTCACTGGAGTGAAGGAGTCCTGTTCTCTCCACAGTCACTGGAGTGAAGGAGTCCTGTTCTCTCCACAGTCTCTGGAGTGAAGGAGTCCTGTTCTCTCCACAGTCTCTGGAGTGAAGGAGTCCTGTTCTCTCCACAGTCTCTGGAGTGAAGGAGTCCTGTTCTCTCCACAGTCACTGGAGTGAAGGAGTCCTGTTCTCTCCACAGTCACTGGAGTGAAGGAGTCCTGTTCTCTCCACAGTCTCTGGAGTGAAGGAGTCCTGTTCTCTCCACAGTCACTGGAGTGAAGGAGTCCTGTTCTCTCCATAGTCTCTGGAGTGAAGGAGTCCTGTTCTCTCCACAGTCTCTGGAGTGAAGGAGTCCTGTTCTCTCCACAGTCTCTGGAGTGAAGGAGTCCTGTTCTCTCCACAGTCACTGGAGTGAAGGAGTCCTGTTCTCTCCACAGTCACTGGAGTGAAGGAGTCCTGTTCTCTCCACAGTCTCTGGAGTGAAGGAGTCCTGTTCTCTCCACAGTCTCTGGAGTGAAGGAGTCCTGTTCTCTCCACAGTCACTGGAGTGAAGGAGTCCTGTTCTCTCCACAGTCTCTGGAGTGAAGGAGTCCTGTTCTCTCCACAGTCACTGGAGTGAAGGAGTCCTGTTCTCTCCACAGTCTCTGGAGTGAAGGAGTCCTGTTCTCTCCACAGTCACTGGAGTGAAGGAGTCCTGTTCTCTCCACAGTCTCTGGAGTGAAGGAGTCCTGTTCTCTCCACAGTCACTGGAGTGAAGGAGTCCTGATCTCTCCACAGTCACTGGAGTGAAGGAGTCCTGTTCTCTCCACAGTCTCTGGAGTGAAGGAGTCCTGTTCTCTCCACAGTCACTGGAGTGAAGGAGTCCTGTTCTCTCCACAGTCACTGGAGTGAAGGAGTCCTGTTCTCTCCACAGTCTCTGGAGTGAAGGAGTCCTGTTCTCTCCACAGTCACTGGAGTGAAGGAGTCCTGTTCTCTCCACAGTCTCTGGAGTGAAGGAGTCCTGTTCTCTCCACAGTCTCTGGAGTGAAGGAGTCCTGTTCTCTCCACAGTCTCTGGAGTGAAGGAGTCCTGTTCTCTCCACAGTCACTGGAGTGAAGGAGTCCTGTTCTCTCCACAGTCACTGGAGTGAAGGAGTCCTGTTCTCTCCACAGTCTCTGGAGTGAAGGAGTCCTGTTCTCTCCACAGTCTCTGGAGTGAAGGAGTCCTGTTCTCTCCACAGTCACTGGAGTGAAGGAGTCCTGTTCTCTCCACAGTCACTGGAGTGAAGGAGTCCTGTTCTCTCCACAGTCACTGGAGTGAAGGAGTCCTGTTCTCTCCACAGTCTCTGGAGTGAAGGAGTCCTGATCTCTCCACAGTCTCTGGAGTGAAGGAGTCCTGTTCTCTCCACAGTCACTGGAGTGAAGGAGTCCTGATCTCTCCACAGTCTCTGGAGTGAAGGAGTCCTGTTCTCTCCACAGTCTCTGGAGTGAAGGAGTCCTGTTCTCTCCACAGTCTCTGGAGTGAAGGAGTCCTGTTCTCTCCACAGTCACTGGAGTGAAGGAGTCCTGTTCTCTCCACAGTCTCTGGAGTGAAGGAGTCCTGTTCTCTCCACAGTCACTGGAGTGAAGGAGTCCTGTTCTCTCCACAGTCTCTGGAGTGAAGGAGTCCTGTTCTCTCCACAGTCACTGGAGTGAAGGAGTCCTGTTCTCTCCACAGTCTCTGGAGTGAAGGAGTCCTGTTCTCTCCACAGTCACTGGAGTGAAGGAGTCCTGATCTCTCCACAGTCACTGGAGTGAAGGAGTCCTGTTCTCTCCACAGTCACTGGAGTGAAGGAGTCCTGTTCTCTCCACAGTCTCTGGAGTGAAGGAGTCCTGTTCTCTCCACAGTCACTGGAGTGAAGGAGTCCTGTTCTCTCCACAGTCACTGGAGTGAAGGAGTCCTGTTCTCTCCACAGTCTCTGGAGTGAAGGAGTCCTGTTCTCTCCACAGTCTCTGGAGTGAAGGAGTCCTGTTCTCTCCACAGTCACTGGAGTGAAGGAGTCCTGTTCTCTCCACAGTCTCTGGAGTGAAGGAGTCCTGTTCTCTCCACAGTCACTGGAGTGAAGGAGTCCTGTTCTCTCCACAGTCACTGGAGTGAAGGAGTCCTGATCTCTCCACAGTCTCTGGAGTGAAGGAGTCCTGATCTCTCCACAGTCTCTGGAGTGAAGGAGTCCTGTTCTCTCCACAGTCTCTGGAGTGAAGGAGTCCTGTTCTCTCCACAGTCACTGGAGTGATGGAGTCCTGTTCTCTCCACAGTCACTGGAGTGAATGAGTCCTGTTCTCTCCACAGTCACTGGAGTGAAGGAGTCCTGTTCTCTCCACAGTCTCTGGAGTGAAGGAGTCCTGTTCTCTCCACAGTCACTGGAGTGAAGGAGTCCTGTTCTCTCCACAGTCACTGGAGTGAAGGAGTCCTGTTCTCTCCACAGTCACTGGAGTGAAGGAGTCCTGTTCTCTCCACAGTCTCTGGAGTGAAGGAGTCCTGTTCTCTCCACAGTCTCTGGAGTGAAGGAGTCCTGTTCTCTCCACAGTCTCTGGAGTGAAGGAGTCCTGTTCTCTCCACAGTCTCTGGAGTGAAGGAGTCCTGTTCTCTCCACAGTCACTGGAGTGAAGGAGTCCTGTTCTCTCCACAGTCTCTGGAGTGAAGGAGTCCTGTTCTCTCCACAGTCTCTGGAGTGAAGGAGTCCTGTTCTCTCCACAGTCTCTGGAGTGAAGGAGTCCTGTTCTCTCCACAGTCTCTGGAGTGAAGGAGTCCTGTTCTCTCCATTGTCTCTGGAGTGAAGGAGTCCTGTTCTCTCCACAGTCTCTGGAGTGAAGGAGTCCTGTTCTCTCCACAGTCTCTGGAGTGAAGGAGTCCTGATCTCTCCACAGTCACTGGAGTGAAGGAGTCCTGTTCTCTCCACAGTCTCTGGAGTGAAGGAGTCCTGTTCTCTCCACAGTCACTGGAGTGAAGGAGTCCTGTTCTCTCCACAGTCACTGGAGTGAAGGAGTCCTGTTCTCTCCACAGTCACTGGAGTGAAGGAGTCCTGTTCTCTCCACAGTCACTGGAGTGAAGGAGTCCTGTTCTCTCCACAGTCTCTGGAGTGAAGGAGTCCTGTTCTCTCCACAGTCTCTGGAGTGAAGGAGTCCTGTTCTCTCCACAGTCTCTGGAGTGAAGGAGTCCTGTTCTCTCCACAGTCTCTGGAGTGAAGGAGTCCTGTTCTCTCCACAGTCTCTGGAGTGAAGGAGTCCTGATCTCTCCACAGTCACTGGAGTGAAGGAGTCCTGTTCTCTCCACAGTCTCTGGAGTGAAGGAGTCCTGTTCTCTCCACAGTCTCTGGAGTGAAGGAGTCCTGTTCTCTCCACAGTCACTGGAGTGAAGGAGTCCTGTTCTCTCCACAGTCTCTGGAGTGAAGGAGTCCTGTTCTCTCCACAGTCTCTGGAGTGAAGGAGTCCTGTTCTCTCCACAGTCTCTGGAGTGAAGGAGTCCTGTTCTCTCCACAGTCACTGGAGTGAAGGAGTCCTGTTCTCTCCACAGTCACTGGAGTGAGGAGTCCTGTTCTCTCCACAGTCTCTGGAGTGAAGGAGTCCTGTTCTCTCCACAGTCACTGGAGTGAAGGAGTCCTGTTCTCTCCACAGTCACTGGAGTGAAGGAGTCCTGTTCTCTCCACAGTCTCTGGAGTGAAGGAGTCCTGTTCTCTCCACAGTCACTGGAGTGAAGGAGTCCTGTTCTCTCCACAGTCACTGGAGTGAAGGAGTCCTGTTCTCTCCACAGTCACTGGAGTGAAGGAGTCCTGTTCTCTCCACAGTCTCTGGAGTGAAGGAGTCCTGTTCTCTCCACAGTCTCTGGAGTGAAGGAGTCCTGTTCTTCCACAGTCACTGGAGTGAAGGAGTCCTGTTCTCTCCACAGTCACTGGAGTGAAGGAGTCCTGTTCTCTCCACAATCTCTGGAGTGAAGGAGTCCTGTTCTCTCCACAGTCACTGGAGTGAAGGAGTCCTGTTCTCTCCACAGTCTCTGGAGTGAAGGAGTCCTGTTCTCTCCACAGTCTCTGGAGTGAAGGAGTCCTGTTCTCTCCACAGTCTCTGGAGTGAAGGAGTCCTGTTCTCTCCACAGTCTCTGGAGTGAAGGAGTCCTGTTCTCTCCACAGTCACTGGAGTGAAGGAGTCCTGTTCTCTCCACAGTCTCTGGAGTGAAGGAGTCCTGTTCTCTCCACAGTCTCTGGAGTGAAGGAGTCCTGTTCTCTCCACAGTCTCTGGAGTGAAGGAGTCCTGTTCTCTCCACAGTCTCTGGAGTGAAGGAGTCCTGTTCTCTCCACAGTCTCTGGAGTGAAGGAGTCCTGTTCTCTCCACAGTCTCTGGAGTGAAGGAGTCCTGTTCTCTCCACAGTCTCTGGAGTGAAGGAGTCCTGTTCTCTCCACAGTCTCTGGAGTGAAGGAGTCCTGTTCTCTCCACAGTTACTGGAGTGAAGGAGTCCTGTTCTCTCCACAGTCTCTGGAGTGAAGGAGTCCTGTTCTCTCCACAGTCACTGGAGTGAAGGAGTCCTGATCTCTCCACAGTCACTGGAGTGAAGGAGTCCTGTTCTCTCCACAGTCTCTGGAGTGAAGGAGTCCTGTTCTCTCCACAGTCTCTGGAGTGAAGGAGTCCTGTTCTCTCCACAGTCTCTGGAGTGAATGAGTCCTGTTCTTCCACAGTCACTGGAGTGAAGGAGTCCTGTTCTCTCCACAGTCACTGGAGTGAAGGAGTCCTGTTCTCTCCACAGTCACTGGAGTGAAGGAGTCCTGTTCTCTCCACAGTCTCTGGAGTGAAGGAGTCCTGTTCTCTCCACTGTCTCTGGAGTGAAGGAGTCCTGTTCTCTCCACAGTCACTGGAGTGAAGGAGTCCTGTTCTCTCCACAGTCACTGGAGTGAAGGAGTCCTGTTCTCTCCACAGTCTCTGGAGTGAAGGAGTCCTGTTCTCTCCACAGTCACTGGAGTGAAGGAGTCCTGTTCTCTCCACAGTCACTGGAGTGAAGGAGTCCTGTTCTCTCCACAGTCACTGGAGTGAAGGAGTCCTGTTCTCTCCACAGTCACTGGAGTGAAGGAGTCCTGTTCTCTCCACAGTCTCTGGAGTGAAGGAGTCCTGTTCTCTCCACAGTCTCTGGAGTGAAGGAGTCCTGTTCTCTCCACAGTCTCTGGAGTGAAGGAGTCCTGTTCTCTCCACAGTCACTGGAGTGAAGGAGTCCTGTTCTTCCACAGTCACTGGAGTGAAGGAGTCCTGTTCTCTCCACAGTCTCTGGAGTGAAGGAGTCCTGTTCTCTCCACAGTCTCTGGAGTGAAGGAGTCCTGTTCTCTCCACAGTCACTGGAGTGAAGGAGTCCTGTTCTCTCCACAGTCACTGGAGTGAAGGAGTCCTGATCTCCCACAGTCTCTGGAGTGAAGGAGTCCTGTTCTTCCACAGTCACTGGAGTGAAGGAGTCCTGTTCTCTCCACAGTCACTGGAGTGAAGGAGTCCTGTTCTCTCCACAATCACTGGAGTGAAGGAGTCCTGTTCTCTCCACAGTCACTGGAGTGAAGGAGTCCTGTTCTCTCCACAGTCACTGGAGTGAAGGAGTCCTGTTCTCTCCACAGTCTCTGGAGTGAAGGAGTCCTGTTCTCTCCACTGTCTCTGGAGTGAAGGAGTCCTGTTCTCTCCACAGTCACTGGAGTGAAGGAGTCCTGTTCTCTCCACAGTCACTGGAGTGAAGGAGTCCTGTTCTCTCCACAGTCTCTGGAGTGAAGGAGTCCTGTTCTCTCCACAGTCTCTGGAGTGAAGGAGTCCTGTTCTTCCACAGTCACTGGAGTGAAGGAGTCCTGTTCTCTCCACAGTCACTGGAGTGAAGGAGTCCTGTTCTCTCCACAGTCACTGGAGTGAAGGAGTCCTGTTCTCTCCACAGTCTCTGGAGTGATGGAGTCCTGATCTCTCCACAGTCTCTGGAGTGAAGGAGTCCTGTTCTCTCCACAGTCTCTGGAGTGAAGGAGTCCTGTTCTCTCCACAGTCACTGGAGTGAAGGAGTCCTGTTCTCTCCACAGTCTCTGGAGTGAAGGAGTCCTGTTCTCTCCACAGTCACATGGAGTGAAGGAGTCCTGTTCTCTCCACAGTCTCTGGAGTGATGGAGTCCTGTTCTCTCCACAGTCACATGGAGTGAAGGAGTCCTGTTCTCTCCACAGTCACTGGAGTGAAGGAGTCCTGTTCTCTCCACAGTCTCTGGAGTGATGGAGTCCTGTTCTCTCCACAGTCACATGGAGTGAAGGAGTCCTGTTCTCTCCACAGTCTCTGGAGTGAAGGAGTCCTGTTCTCTCCACAGTGTCTGGAGTGAAGGAGTCCTGTTCTCTCCACAGTCTCTGGAGTGATGGAGTCCTGTTCTCTCCACAGTCACATGGAGTGAAGGAGTCCTGTTCTCTCCACAGTCACATGGAGTGAAGGAGTCCTGTTCTCTCCACAGTCACTGGAGTGAAGGAGTCCTGTTCTCTCCACAGTCACTGGAGTGAAGGAGTCCTGTTCTCTCCACAGTCACTGGAGTGAAGGAGTCCTGTTCTCTCCACAGTCACTGGAGTGAAGGAGTCCTGTTCTCTCCACAGTCTCTGGAGTGAAGGAGTCCTGTTCTTCCACAGTCTCTGGAGTGAAGGAGTCCTGATCTCTCCACAGTCACTGGAGTGAAGGAGTCCTGTTCTCTCCACAGTCTCTGGAGTGAAGGAGTCCTGATCTCTCCACAGTCACTGGAGTGAAGGAGTCCTGTTCTCTCCACAGTCTCTGGAGTGAAGGAGTCCTGTTCTCTCCACAGTCACTGGAGTGAAGGAGTCCTGTTCTCTCCACAATCACTGGAGTGAAGGAGTCCTGTTCTCTCCACAGTCTCTGGAGTGAAGGAGTCCTGATCTCTCCACAGTCTCTGGAGTGATGGAGTCCTGTTCTCTCCACAGTCACTGGAGTGAAGGAGTCCTGTTCTCTCCACAGTCACTGGAGTGAAGGAGTCCTGTTCTTCCACAGTCACTGGAGTGAAGGAGTCCTGTTCTCTCCACAGTCTCTGGAGTGAAGGAGTCCTGTTCTCTCCACAGTCACTGGAGTGAGGGAGTCCTGTTCTCTCCACAGTCACTGGAGTGAAGGAGTCCTGTTCTCTCCACAGTCACTGGAGTGAAGGAGTCCTGATCTCTCCACAGTCACTGGAGTGAAGGAGTCCTGTTCTCTCCACAGTCTCTGGAGTGAAGGAGTCCTGATCTCTCCACAGTCACTGGAGTGAAGGAGTCCTGTTCTCTCCACAGTCTCTGGAGTGAAGGAGTCCTGTTCTCTCCACAGTCACTGGAGTGAAGGAGTCCTGTTCCCTCCACAGTCTCTGGAGTGAAGGAGTCCTGTTCTTCCACAGTCTCTGGAGTGAAGGAGTCCTGTTCTCTCCACAGTCACTGGAGTGAAGGAGTCCTGTTCTCTCCACAGTCTCTGGAGTGAAGGAGTCCTGTTCTCTCCACAGTCACTGGAGTGAAGGAGTCCTGTTCTCTCCACAGTCACTGGAGTGAAGGAGTCCTGTTCTCTCCACAGTCTCTGGAGTGAAGGAGTCCTGTTCTCTCCACAGTCACTGGAGTGAAGGAGTCCTGTTCTCTCCACAGTCACTGGAGTGAAGGAGTCCTGTTCTCTCCACAGTCACTGGAGTGAAGGAGTCCTGTTCTCTCCACAGTCTCTGGAGTGAAGGAGTCCTGTTCTCTCCACAGTCACTGGAGTGAAGGAGTCCTGTTCTCTCCACAGTCACTGGAGTGAAGGAGTCCTGTTCTTCCACAGTCACTGGAGTGAAGGAGTCCTGTTCTCTCCACAGTCACTGGAGTGAAGGAGTCCTGTTCTCTCCACAGTCACTGGAGTGAAGGAGTCCTGATCTCTCCACAGTCACTGGAGTGAAGGAGTCCTGTTCTCTCCACAGTCACTGGAGTGAAGGAGTCCTGTTCTCTCCACAGTCTCTGGAGTGAAGGAGTCCTGTTCTCTCCACAGTCTCTGGAGTGAAGGAGTCCTGTTCTCTCCACAATCACTGGAGTGAAGGAGTCCTGTTCTCTCCACAGTCACTGGAGTGAAGGAGTCCTGTTCTCTCCACAGTCTCTGGAGTGAACGAGTCCTGTTCTCTCCACAGTCACTGGAGTGAAGGAGTCCTGTTCTCTCCACAGTCACTGGAGTGAAGGAGTCCTGTTCTCTCCACAGTCTCTGGAGTGAAGGAGTCCTGTTCTCTCCACAGTCACTGGAGTGAAGGAGTCCTGTTCTCTCCACAGTCACTGGAGTGAAGGAGTCCTGTTCTCTCCACAGTCTCTGGAGTGAAGGAGTCCTGTTCTCTCCACAATCACTGGAGTGAAGGAGTCCTGTTCTCTCCACAGTCTCTGGAGTGAAGGAGTCCTGTTCTCTCCACAGTCACTGGAGTGAAGGAGTCCTGTTCTCTCCACAGTCTCTGGAGTGAAGGAGTCCTGTTCTCTCCACAGTCTCTGGAGTGAAGGAGTCCTGTTCTCTCCACAATCACTGGAGTGAAGGAGTCCTGTTCTCTCCACAGTCTCTGGAGTGAAGGAGTCCTGTTCTCTCCACAGTCACTGGAGTGAAGGAGTCCTGTTCTCTCCACAGTCTCTGGAGTGAAGGAGTCCTGTTCTCTCCACAGTCTCTGGAGTGAAGGAGTCCTGTTCTCTCCACAGTCACTGGAGTGAAGGAGTCCTGTTCTCTCCACAGTCTCTGGAGTGATGGAGTCCTGTTCTCTCCACAGTCACTGGAGTGAAGGAGTCCTGTTCTCTCCACAGTCTCTGGAGTGAAGGAGTCCTGTTCTCTCCACAGTCTCTGGAGTGAAGGAGTCCTGATCTCTCCACAGTCTCTGGAGTGAAGGAGTCCTGTTCTCTCCACAGTCACTGGAGTGAAGGAGTCCTGTTCTCTCCACAGTCTCTGGAGTGAAGGAGTCCTGTTCTCTCCACAGTCTCTGGAGTGAAGGAGTCCTGTTCTCTCCACAGTCACTGGAGTGAAGGAGTCCTGTTCTCTCCACAGTCTCTGGAGTGAAGGAGTCCTGTTCTCTCCACAGTCTCTGGAGTGAAGGAGTCCTGTTCTCTCCACAGTCACTGGAGTGAAGGAGTCCTGTTCTCTCCACAGTCACTGGAGTGAAGGAGTCCTGTTCTCTCCACAGTCACTGGAGTGAAGGAGTCCTGTACTCTCCACAGTCTCTGGAGTGAAGGAGTCCTGTTCTCTCCACAGTCACTGGAGTGAAGGAGTCCTGTTCTCTCCACAATCACTGGAGTGAAGGAGTCCTGTTCTCTCCACAGTCACTGGAGTGAAGGAGTCCTGTTCTCTCCACAGTCTCTGGAGTGAAGGAGTCCTGTTCTCTCCACAGTCACTGGAGTGAAGGAGTCCTGTTCTCTCCACAGTCACTGGAGTGAAGGAGTCCTGTTCTCTCCACAGTCTCTGGAGTGAAGGAGTCCTGTTCTCTCCACAGTCACTGGAGTGAAGGAGTCCTGTTCTCTCCACAATCACTGGAGTGAAGGAGTCCTGTTCTCTCCACAGTCACTGGAGTGAAGGAGTCCTGTTCTCTCCACAGTCACTGGAGTGAAGGAGTCCTGTTCTCTCCACAGTCACTGGAGTGAAGGAGTCCTGTTCTCTCCACAGTCACTGGAGTGAAGGAGTCCTGTTCTCTCCACAGTCACTGGAGTGAAGGAGTCCTGTTCTCTCCACAGTCTCTGGAGTGAAGGAGTCCTGTTCTCTCCACAGTCTCTGGAGTGAAGGAGTCCTGTTCTCTCCACAGTCTCTGGAGTGATGGAGTCCTGTACTCTCCACAGTCTCTGGAGTGAAGGAGTCCTGTTCTTCCACAGTCACTGGAGTGAAGGAGTCCTGTTCTCTCCACAGTCACTGGAGTGAGGGAGTCCTGTTCTCTCCATAGTCTCTGGAGTGAAGGAGTCCTGATCTCTCCATAGTCTCTGGAGTGAAGGAGTCCTGTTCTCTCCACAGTCACTGGAGTGAGGGAGTCCTGTTCTCTCCACAGTCACTGGCGTGAAGGAGTCCTGATCTCTCCATAGTCTCTGGAGTGAAGGAGTCCTGATCTCTCCATAGTCTCTGGAGTGAAGGAGTCCTGATCTCTCCACAGCCACTGGAGTGAAGGAGTCCTGTTCTCTCCACAGTCACTGGAGTGAAGGAGTCCTGATCTCCCACAGTCTCTGGAGTGAAGGAGTCCTGTTCTCTCCACAGTCTCTGGAGTGAAGGAGTCCTGATCTCCCACAGTCACTGGAGTGAAGGAGTCCTGATCTCTCCACAGTCTCTGGAGTGAAGGAGTCCTGTTCTCTCCACAGTCTCTGGAGTGAAGGAGTCCTGTTCTCTCCACAGTCTCTGGAGTGAAGGAGTCCTGTTCTCTCCATAGTCTCTGGAGTGAAGGAGTCCTGTTCTCTCCACAGTCTCTGGAGTGAAGGAGTCCTGTTCTCTCCACAGTCTCTGGAGTGAAGGAGTCCTGTTCTCTCAATAGTCTCTGGAGTGAAGGAGTCCTGTTCTCTCCACAGTCACTGGAGTGAGGGAGTCCTGTTCTCTCCACAGTCTCTGGAGTGAAGGAGTCCTGTTCTCTCCACAGTCTCTGCAGTGAAGGAGTCCTGTTCTCTCCACAGCCACTGGAGTGAAGGAGTCCTGTTCTCTCCACAGTCTCTGGAGTGAAGGAGTCCTGTTCTCTCCACAGTCACTGGAGTGAAGGAGTCCTGTTCTCCCACAGTCACTGGAGTGAAGGAGTCCTGTTCTCTCCACAGTCTCTGGAGTGAAGGAGTCCTGTTCTCTCCACAGTCACTGGAGTGAGGGAGTCCTGTTCTCTCCACAGTCTCTGGAGTGAAGGAGTCCTGTTCTCTCAATAGTCTCTGGAGTGAAGGATCCTGTTCTCTCCACAGTCACTGGAGTGAAGGAGTCCTGTTCTCTCCACAGTCTCTGGAGTGAAGGAGTCCTGTTCTCTCCACAGTCTCTGGAGTGAAGTAGTCCTGTTCTCTCCACAGTCACTGGAGTGAAGGAGTCCTGTTCTCTCCACAGTCACTGGAGTGAAGGAGTCCTGTTCTCTCCACAGTCACTGGAGTGAAGGAGTCCTGATCTCTCCACAGTCTCTGGAGTGAAGGAGTCCTGTTCTCTCCACAGTCACTGGAGTGAAGGAGTCCTGTTCTCTCCACAGTCACTGGAGTGAAGGAGTCCTGTTCTCTCCACAGTCTCTGGAGTGAAGGAGTCCTGTTCTCTCCACAGTCACTGGAGTGAAGGAGTCCTGTTCTCTCCACAGCCACTGGAGTGAAGGAGTCCTGTTCTCTCCACAGTCACTGGAGTGAAGGAGTCCTGTTCTCTCCACAGTCTCTGGAGTGAAGGAGTCCTGTTCTCTCCATTGTCTCTGGAGTGAAGGAGTCCTGTTCTCTCCACAGTCTCTGGAGTGAAGGAGTCCTGTTCTCTCCACAGTCTCTGGAGTGAAGGAGTCCTGTTCTCTCCACAGTCTCTGGAGTGAAGGAGTCCTGTTCTCTCCACAGTCACTGGAGTGAAGGAGTCCTGTTCTCTCCACAGTCTCTGGAGTGAAGGAGTCCTGTTCTCTCCACAGTCTCTGGAGTGAAGGAGTCCTGTTCTCTCCACAGTCACTGGAGTGAAGGAGTCCTGTTCTCTCCACAGTCTCTGGAGTGAAGGAGTCCTGTTCTCTCCATTGTCTCTGGAGTGAAGGAGTCCTGTTCTCTCCACAGTCTCTGGAGTGAAGGAGTCCTGTTCTCTCCACAGTCTCTGGAGTGAAGGAGTCCTGTTCTCTCCACAGTCTCTGGAGTGAAGGAGTCCTGTTCTCTCCACAGTCACTGGAGTGAAGGAGTCCTGTTCTCTCCACAGTCTCTGGAGTGAAGGAGTCCTGTTCTCTCCACAGTCACTGGAGTGAAGGAGTCCTGTTCTCTCCACAGTCACTGGAGTGAAGGAGTCCTGTTCTCTCCACAGTCTCTGGAGTGAAGGAGTCCTGTTCTCTCCACAGTCACTGGAGTGAAGGAGTCCTGTTCTCTCCACAGTCTCTGGAGTGAAGGAGTCCTGTTCTCTCCACAGTCACTGGAGTGAAGGAGTCCTGTTCTCTCCACAGTCACTGGAGTGAAGGAGTCCTGTTCTCTCCACAGTCACTGGAGTGAAGGAGTCCTGTTCTCTCCACAGTCTCTGGAGTGAAGGAGTCCTGTTCTCTCCACAGTCACTGGAGTGAAGGAGTCCTGTTCTCTCCACAGTCTCTGGAGTGAAGGAGTCCTGTTCTCTCCACAGTCACTGGAGTGAAGGAGTCCTGTTCTCTCCACAGTCTCTGGAGTGAAGGAGTCCTGTTCTCTCAATAGTCTCTGGAGTGAAGGAGTCCTGTTCTCTCCAGAGTCACTGGAGTGAGGGAGTCCTGTTCTCTCCACAGTCACTGGAGTGAAGGAGTCCTGATCTCTCCACAATCACTGGAGTGAAGGAGTCCTGTTCTTCCACAGTCACTGGAGTGAAGGAGTCCTGTTCTCTCCACAGTCTCTGGCGTGAAGGAGTCCTGTTCTCTCCACAGTCACTGGAGTGAAGGAGTCCTGTTCTCTCCACAGTCACTGGAGTGAAGGAGTCCTGTTCTCTCCACAGTCACTGGAGTGAAGGAGTCCTGTTCTCTCCACAGTCTCTGGAGTGAAGGAGTCCTGTTCTCTCCACAGTCTCTGGAGTGAAGGAGTCCTGTTCTCTCCACAGTCTCTGGAGTGAAGGAGTCCTGTTCTCTCCACAGTCACTGGAGTGAGGGAGTCCTGTTCTCTCCATAGTCTCTGAAGTGAAGGAGTCCTGATCTCTCCATAGTCTCTGGAGTGAAGGAGTCCTGTTCTCTCCACAGTCACTGGAGTGAGGGAGTCCTGTTCTCTCCACAGTCACTGGCGTGAAGGAGTCCTGATCTCTCCACAGTCTCTGGAGTGAAGGAGTCCTGATCTCTCCACAGTCTCTGGAGTGAAGGAGTCCTGATCTCTCCACAGCCACTGGAGTGAAGGAGTCCTGTTCTCTCCACAGTCACTGGAGTGAAGGAGTCCTGATCTCCCACAGTCTCTGGAGTGAAGGAGTCCTGTTCTCTCCACAATCTCTGGAGTGAAGGAGTCCTGTTCTCTCCACAGTCACTGGAGTGAAGGAGTCCTGATCTCTCCACAGTCTCTGGAGTGAAGGAGTCCTGTTCTCTCCACAGTCTCTGGAGTGAAGGAGTCCTGTTCTCTCCACAGTCTCTGGAGTGAAGGAGTCCTGTTCTCTCCATAGTCTCTGGAGTGAAGGAGTCCTGTTCTCTCCACAGTCCCTGGAGTGAGGGAGTCCTGTTCTCTCCACAGTCTCTGGAGTGAAGGAGTCCTGTTCTCTCAACAGTCTCTGGAGTGAAGGAGTCCTGTTCTCTCCACAGTCTCTGGAGTGAAGGAGTCCTGATCTCTCCACAGTCACTGGAGTGAAGGAGTCCTGTTCTCTCCACAGTCACTGGAGTGAAGGAGTCCTGTTCTCTCCACAGTCTCTGGAGTGAAGGAGTCCTGTTCTCTCCACAGTCACTGGAGTGAGGGAGTCCTGTTCTCTCCACAGTCTCTGGAGTGAAGGAGTCCTGTTCTTCCACAGCCACTGGAGTGAAGGAGTCCTGATCTCTCCACAGTCTCTGGAGTGAAGGAGTCCTGTTCTCTCCACAGTCACTGGAGTGAAGGAGTCCTGTTCTCTCCACAGTCACTGGAGTGAAGGAGTCCTGTTCTCTCCACAGTCTCTGGAGTGAAGTAGTCCTGTTCTCTCCACAGTCACTGGAGTGAAGGAGTCCTGTTCTCTCCACAGTCTCTGGAGTGAAGGAGTCCTGTTCTCTCCACAGTCTCTGGAGTGAAGGAGTCCTGTTCTCTCCACTGTCTCTGGAGTGAAGGAGTCCTGTTCTCTCCACAGTCTCTGGAGTGAAGGAGTCCTGTTCTCTCCACAGTCACTGGAGTGAAGGAGTCCTGTTCTCTCCACAGTCTCTGGAGTGAAGGAGTCCTGTTCTCTCCACAGTCACTGGAGTGAAGGAGTCCTGTTCTCTCCACAGTCTCTGGAGTGAAGGAGTCCTGTTCTCTCCACAGTCTCTGGAGTGAAGGAGTCCTGTTCTCTCCACAGTCTCTGGAGTGAAGGAGTCCTGTTCTCTCCACAGTCTCTGGAGTGAAGGAGTCCTGTTCTCTCCACAGTCTCTGGAGTGAAGGAGTCCTGTTCTCTCCACAGTCACTGGAGTGAAGGAGTCCTGTTCTCTCCACAGTCTCTGGAGTGAAGGAGTCCTGTTCTCTCCACAGTCACTGGAGTGAAGGAGTCCTGTTCTCTCCACAGTCACTGGAGTGAAGGAGTCCTGTTCTCTCCACAGTCACTGGAGTGAAGGAGTCCTGTTCTCTCCACAGTCACTGGAGTGAAGGAGTCCTGTTCTCTCCACAGTCACTGGAGTGAAGGAGTCCTGTTCTCTCCACAGTCTCTGGAGTGAAGGAGTCCTGTTCTCTCCACAGTCACTGGAGTGAAGGAGTCCTGTTCTCTCCACAGTCACTGGAGTGAAGGAGTCCTGTTCTCTCCACAGTCACTGGAGTGAAGGAGTCCTGTTCTCTCCACAGTCACTGGAGTGAAGGAGTCCTGTTCTCTCCACAGTCTCTGGAGTGAAGGAGTCCTGTTCTCTCCACAGTCACTGGAGTGAAGGAGTCCTGTTCTCTCCACAGTCACTGGAGTGAAGGAGTCCTGTTCTCTCCACAGTCACTGGAGTGAAGGAGTCCTGTTCTCTCCACAGTCTCTGGAGTGATGGAGTCCTGTTCTCTCCACAGTCTCTGGAGTGAAGGAGTCCTGTTCTCTCCACAGTCACTGGAGTGAAGGAGTCCTGTTCTCTCCACAGTCTCTGGAGTGATGGAGTCCTGTTCTCTCCACAGTCTCTGGAGTGAAGGAGTCCTGTTCTCTCCACAGTCTCTGGAGTGAAGGAGTCCTGTTCTCTCCACAGTCTCTGGAGTGAAGGAGTCCTGTTCTCTCCACAGTCTCTGGAGTGAAGGAGTCCTGTTCTCTCCACAGTCTCTGGAGTGAAGGAGTCCTGTTCTCTCCACAGTCTCTGGAGTGAAGGAGTCCTGTTCTCTCCACAGTCTCTGGAGTGAAGGAGCCCTGTTCTCTCCACAGTCTCTGGAGTGAAGGAGTCCTGTTCTCTCCACAGTCTCTGGAGTGAAGGAGTCCTGTTCTCTCCACAGTCTCTGGAGTGAAGGAGTCCTGTTCTCTCCACAGTCTCTGGAGTGAAGGAGTCCTGTTCTCTCCACAATCACTGGAGTGAAGGAGTCCTGTTCTCTCCACAGTCTCTGGAGTGAAGGAGTCCTGTTCTCTCCACAGTCACTGGAGTGAAGGAGTCCTGTTCTCTCCACAGTCACTGGAGTGAAGGAGTCCTGTTCTTCCACAGTCTCTGGAGTGAAGGAGTCCTGTTCTCTCCACAGTCACTGGAGTGAAGGAGTCCTGTTCTCTCCACAGTCACTGGAGTGAAGGAGTCCTGTTCTCTCCACAGTCACTGGAGTGAAGGAGTCCTGTTCTTCCACAGTCTCTGGAGTGAAGGAGTCCTGTTCTTCCACAGTCTCTGGAGTGAAGGAGTCCTGTTCTCTCCACAGTCACTGGAGTGAAGGAGTCCTGTTCTCTCCACAGTCACTGGAGTGAAGGAGTCCTGTTCTCTCCACAGTCACTGGAGTGAAGGAGTCCTGTTCTCTCCACAGTCACTGGAGTGAAGGAGTCCTGTTCTCTCCACAGTCTCTGGAGTGAAGGAGTCCTGTTCTCTCCACAGTCTCTGGAGTGAAGGAGTCCTGTTCTCTCCACAGTCACTGGAGTGAAGGAGTCCTGTTCTCTCCACAGTCACTGGAGTGAAGGAGTCCTGTTCACTCCACAGTCTCTGGAGTGAAGGAGTCCTGTTCTCTCCACAGTCACTGGAGTGAAGGAGTCCTGTTCTCTCCACAGTCACTGGAGTGAAGGAGTCCTGATCTCTCCACAGTCTCTGGAGTGAAGGAGTCCTGTTCTCTCCACAGTCACTGGAGTGAAGGAGTCCTGTTCTCTCCACAGTCTCTGGAGTGAAGGAGTCCTGATCTCTCCACAGTCTCTGGAGTGAAGGAGTCCTGTTCTCTCCACAGTCACTGGAGTGAAGGAGTCCTGTTCTCTCCACAGCCACTGGAGTGAAGGAGTCCTGTTCTCTCCACAGTCACTGGAGTGAAGGAGTCCTGATCTCTCCACAGTCTCTGGAGTGAAGGAGTCCTGTTCTCTCCACAGTCTCTGGAGTGAAGGAGTCCTGTTCTCTCCACAGTCTCTGGAGTGAAGGAGTCCTGTTCTCTCCACAGTCTCTGGAGTGAAGGAGTCCTGTTCTCTCCATTGTCTCTGGAGTGAAGGAGTCCTGTTCTCTCCACAGTCACTGGAGTGAAGGAGTCCTGTTCTCTCCACAGTCACTGGAGTGAAGGAGTCCTGTTCTCTCCACAGTCTCTGGAGTGAAGGAGTCCTGTTCTCTCCACAGTCTCTGGAATGAAGGAGTCCTATTCTCTCCAAAGTCACTGGAGTGAAGGACTCCTGTTCTCTCCACAGTCTCTGGAGTGAAGGAGTCCTGTTCTCTCCACAGTCCCTGGAGTGAAGGAGTCCTGTTCTCTCCACAGTCCCTGGAGTGAAGGAGTCCTGATCTCTCCACAGTCACTGGAGTGAAGGAGTCCTGATCTCTCCACAGTCACTGGAGTGAAGGAGTCCTGTTCTCTCCACAGTCACTGGAGTGAAGGAGTCCTGTTCTCTCCACAGTCACTGGAGTGAAGGAGTCCTGTTCTCTCCACAGCCACTGGAGTGAAGGAGTCCTGTTCTCTCCACAGTCACTGGAGTGAAGGAGTCCTGTTCTCTCCACAATCACTGGAGTGAAGGAGTCCTGTTCTCTCCATAGTCACTGGAGTGAAGGAGTCCTGTTCTCTCCACAGTCTCTGGAGTGAAGGAGTCCTGTTCTCTCCACAGTCTCTGGAGTGAAGGAGTCCTGTTCTCTCCACAGTCTCTGGAGTGAAGGAGTCCTGTTCTCTCCACAGTCACTGGAGTGAAGGAGTCCTGTTCTCTCCACAGTCTCTGGAGTGAAGGAGTCCTGTTCTCTCCACAGTCACTGGAGTGAAGGAGTCCTGTTCTCTCCACAGTCACTGGAGTGAAGGAGTCCTGTTCTCTCCACAGTCACTGGAGTGAAGGAGTCCTGTTCTCTCCACAGTCACTGGAGTGAAGGAGTCCTGTTCTCTCCACAGTCTCTGGAGTGAAGGAGTCCTGTTCTCTCCACAGTCTCTGGAGTGAAGGAGTCCTGTTCTCTCTACAGTCTCTGGAGTGAAGGAGTCCTGTTCTCTCCACAGTCTCTGGAGTGAAGGAGTCCTGTTCTCTCCACAGTCTCTGGAGTGAAGGAGTCCTGTTCTCTCCACAGTCTCTGGAGTGAAGGAGTCCTGTTCTCTCCACAGTCACTGGAGTGAAGGAGTCCTGTTCTCTCCACAGTCACTGGAGTGAAGGAGTCCTGTTCTCTCCACAGTCTCTGGAGTGAAGGAGTCCTGTTCTCTCCACAGTCTCTGGAGTGAAGGAGTCCTGTTCTCTCCACAGTCACTGGAGTGAAGGAGTCCTGTTCTCTCCACAGTCACTGGAGTGAAGGAGTCCTGTTCTCTCCACAGTCACTGGAGTGAAGGAGTCCTGTTCTCTCCACAGTCTCTGGAGTGAAGGAGTCCTGTTCTCTCCACAGTCACTGGAGTGAAGGAGTCCTGTTCTCTCCATAGTCTCTGGAGTGAAGGAGTCCTGATCTCTCCATAGTCTCTGGAGTGAAGGAGTCCTGTTCTCTCCACAGTCACTGGAGTGAGGGAGTCCTGTTCTCTCCACAGTCACTGGCGTGAAGGAGTCCTGATCTCTCCATAGTCTCTGGAGTGAAGGAGTCCTGATCTCTCCATAGTCTCTGGAGTGAAGGAGTCCTGATCTCTCCACAGCCACTGGAGTGAAGGAGTCCTGTTCTCTCCACAGTCACTGGAGTGAAGGAGTCCTGATCTCCCACAGTCTCTGGAGTGAAGGAGTCCTGTTCTCTCCACAGTCTCTGGAGTGAAGGAGTCCTGATCTCCCACAGTCACTGGAGTGAAGGAGTCCTGATCTCTCCACAGTCTCTGGAGTGAAGGAGTCCTGTTCTCTCCACAGTCTCTGGAGTGAAGGAGTCCTGTTCTCTCCACAGTCTCTGGAGTGAAGGAGTCCTGTTCTCTCCATAGTCTCTGGAGTGAAGGAGTCCTGTTCTCTCCACAGTCTCTGGAGTGAAGGAGTCCTGTTCTCTCCACAGTCTCTGGAGTGAAGGAGTCCTGTTCTCTCAATAGTCTCTGGAGTGAAGGAGTCCTGTTCTCTCCACAGTCACTGGAGTGAGGGAGTCCTGTTCTCTCCACAGTCTCTGGAGTGAAGGAGTCCTGTTCTCTCCACAGTCTCTGGAGTGAAGGAGTCTTGTTCTCTCCACAGTCACTGGAGTGAAGGAGTCCTGTTCTCTCCACAGTCTCTGGAGTGAAGGAGTCCTGTTCTTCCACAGCCACTGGAGTGAAGGAGTCCTGTTCTCTCCACAGTCTCTGGAGTGAAGGAGTCCTGTTCTCTCCACAGTCACTGGAGTGAAGGAGTCCTGTTCTCCCACAGTCACTGGAGTGAAGGAGTCCTGTTCTCTCCACAGTCTCTGGAGTGAAGGAGTCCTGTTCTCTCCACAGTCCCTGGAGTGAGGGAGTCCTGTTCTCTCCACAGTCTCTGGAGTGAAGGAGTCCTGTTCTCTCAATAGTCTCTGGAGTGAAGGAGTCCTGTTCTCTCCACAGTCACTGGAGTGAGGGAGTCCTGTTCTCTCCACAGTCTCTGGAGTGAAGGAGTCCTGTTCTCTCCACAGTCTCTGGAGTGAAGGAGTCCTGTTCTCTCCACAGTCTCTGGAGTGAAGGAGTCCTGTTCTCTCCACAGTCACTGGAGTGAAGGAGTCCTGTTCTCTCCACAGTCTCTGGAGTGAAGGAGTCCTGTTCTCTCCACAGTCTCTGGAGTGAAGGAGTCCTGATCTCTCCACAGTCACTGGAGTGAAGGAGTCCTGTTCTCTCCACAGTCTCTGGAGTGAAGGAGTCCTGTTCTCTCCACAGTCACTGGAGTGAAGGAGTCCTGTTCTCTCCACAGTCACTGGAGTGAAGGAGTCCTGTCCTCTCCACAGTCTCTGGAGTGATGGAGTCCTGTTCTCTCCACAGTCTCTGGAGTGAAGGAGTCCTGTTCTCTCCACAGTCTCTGGAGTGAAGGAGTCCTGTTCTCTCCACAGTCTCTGGAGTGAAGGAGTCCTGTTCTCTCCACAGTCTCTGGAGTGAAGGAGTCCTGTTCTCTCCACAGTCTCTGGAGTGAAGGAGTCCTGTTCTCTCCACAGTCTCTGGAGTGAAGGAGTCCTGTTCTCTCCACAGTCACTGGAGTGAAGGAGTCCTGTTCTCTCCACAGTCTCTGGAGTGAAGGAGTCCTGTTCTCTCCACAGTCTCTGGAGTGAAGGAGTCCTGTTCTCTCCACAGTCACTGGAGTGAAGGAGTCCTGTTCTCTCCACAGTCTCTGGAGTGAAGGAGTCCTGTTCTCTCCACAATCACTGGAGTGAAGGAGTCCTGTTCTCTCCACAGTCTCTGGAGTGAAGGAGTCCTGTTCTCTCCACAGTCACTGGAGTGAAGGAGTCCTGTTCTCTCCACAGTCACTGGAGTGAAGGAGTCCTGTTCTCTCCACAGTCACTGGAGTGAAGGAGTCCTGTTCTCTCCACAGTCACTGGAGTGAAGGAGTCCTGTTCTCTCCACAGTCTCTGGAGTGAAGGAGTCCTGTTCTCTCCACAGTCTCTGGAGTGAAGGAGTCCTGTTCTCTCCACAGTCACTGGAGTGAAGGAGTCCTGTTCTCTCCACAGTCACTGGAGTGAAGGAGTCCTGTTCTCTCCACAGTCTCTGGAGTGAAGGAGTCCTGTTCTCTCCACAGTCTCTGGAGTGAAGGAGTCCTGTTCTCTCAATATTCACTGGAGAAACTAAAGAAGCTAAGGTTAGTATTAGATTGAAAGAAGAGGCGTATAATTTTCCAAGAAGAGTAATCAGCCTGGGGATTGGGTGAGTTTTGGAAACCAACAATGGACCACCAAAAAATTGATAAAAAGGTAAAAAATAGAGTATGAAACTAAACAGGCAAGAAATATAAAAATGGATTGCAAGAGCTTCTGCAAGTATATAAAAAGGAAGAGAGTACAAAAGAAAATATTGGTCCCCTGGACGCTGAGACAGGAGAAATTATAATGGGGAGTCAGGAAATGGCAGATGCGTTGAACAAATATTTTGTTTCTATCTTCACAGTAGAAGACACAAAAAAATACCAGAAATAGTGGGGAACCAAGGGACTAATGAGAGTGAGGAACTTAAAGTAATTAATATTAGTAAAGAAAGCGTACTGGAGAAATTAATGGGATTAAAAGCCGACAAATCCCCTGGACCTGGTGGCCTGTATCTGAGGGTTCTAAAAGAGGTGGCTGCAGAGATAGTGGATGCATTGGTTATGATCTTCCAAAATTCCCTAGATTCTGGAACGGTCCCAGTGGACTGGAAGGTAGAAAATGTAACCCCACTATTCAAGAAAGGAGGGAGAGAGAAAACAGGGAACTACAGACCAGTTCGCCTGACATCAGTCGTCCGAAAAATGCTGGAATCCATTATTGACGAAGTGTTAACAGGGCACTTAGAAAATCATAATATGATTAGGCAGAGTCAACATGGTTTTATGAAAGGGAAATCATGTTTGACAAATTTATTAGAGTTTTTGAGAATGTAACTAGCAGGGTAGATAAAGGGGAACCAGTGGATGTAGTGCATTTGGATTTTCAAAAGGCATTCGATAGAGTCATAGAGTTATACAGCACGGATAGAGGCCCTTCGGCCCATCGTGTCCGCGCCTGCCATCAAGCCCTGTCTACTCTAATCCCATATTCCAGCATTTGGTCCGTAGCCTTGTATGCTGTGGCATTTCAAGTGCTCATCCAAAAGCTTCTTGAATGTTGTGAGGGTTCCTGCCTCCACAACCCTTTCAGGCAGTGAGTTCCAGACTCCAACCACCCTCTGGGTGAAAAAGTTCTTTCTCAAATCCCCTCTAAACCTCCCGCCTTTTACCTTGAATCTATGTCCCCTTGTTATAGAACCCTCAACGAAGGGAAAAAGCTCCTTAGTATCCATCCTATCTGTGCCCCTCATAATTTTGTACACCTCAATCATGTCCCCCCTCAGCCTCCTCTGCTCCAAGGAAAACAAACCCAATCTTCCCAGTCTCTCTTCATAGCTGAAGCGCTCCAGCCCTGGTAACATCCTGGTGAATCTCCTCTGCACCCTCTCCAAAGCGATCACATCCTTCCTGTAGTGTGGCGACCAGAACTGCACACAGTACTCCAGCTGTGGCCTAACCAGTGTTTTATACAGCTCCATCATAACCTCCTTGCTCTTATATTCTATGCCTCGGCTAATAAAGGCAAGTATCCCATATGCCTTCTTTACCACCTTATCTACCTGTTCCGCCGCCTTCAGGGATCTGTGAACTTGCACACCAAGATCCCTCTGACCCTCTGTCTTGCCTAGGGTCCTCCCATTCATTGTGTATTCCCTTGCCTTGTTAGTCCCTCCAAAGTGCATCACCTCGCACTTTTCCGGGTTAAATTCCATTTGCCACTGTTCCGCCCATCTGACCAACCCATCTATATCGTCCTGCAGACTGAGGCTATCCTCCTCGCTATTTACCACCCTACCAATCTTTGTATCATCAGCGAACTTACTGATCATACCTTTTACATTCATATCCAAGTCATTAATGTAGACCACAAACAGCAAGGGACCCAGCACCGATCCCTGTGGTACCCCACTGGCCACAGGCTTCCAGTCACAAAAACAACCTTCGACCATCACCCTCTGCCTTCTGCCACTAAGCCAGTTTTGTATCCAAAGTGCCAAGGCACCCTGGATTCCATGGGCTCGTACCTTCTTGACCAGTCTCCTGTGGGGGACTTTATCGAAGGCCTTACTGAAATCCATGTATACCACATCCACTGCGTTACCCTCATCCACACGCCTAGTCACCCCCTCAAAAAATTCAATCAAATTAGTCAGACATGATCTTCCCTTGACAAAGCCATGTTGACTATCCCTGATTAATCCTTGCTTCTCCAAGTGGAGACTAATTTTGTCCTTCAGAATTTTTTCCAATAATTTTCCTACCACTGATGTTAGGCTCACTGGCCTGTAGTTCCCCGGTTTTTCCCTACTCCCCTTCTTGAATAATGGTACTACATTAGCGGTTCTCCAGTCCTCTGGCACATCCCCTGTAGCCAGAGAGGTTCTGAATATATGTGTTAGAGCCCCCACATAAAAGGTTGTTACACAAGATAAGGGCTCATGGGGTTGGGGGTAATATATTAGCATGGATAGAGGATTGGTTAACGGACAGAAAACAGAGAGTAGGGATAAAAGGGTCATTTTCGGGTTGGCAGGCTGTAACTAGTGGGGATCAGTGCTTGGGCCTCAGCTATTTACAATCTATATTAATGACTCAGATGAAGGGACCGAGTGTAATGTATCCAAGTTTGCTGACGATACAAAGCAAGGTGGGAAAGTCAGCTGTGAGGAGGACACAAAGAGTCTGCAAAGGGATAAAGACAGGTTAAGTGAGTGGGCAAGAAGGTGGCAGATTGAGATTAATGTGGGGAAATGTGAGGTTATTCACTTTGGTAGAAAGAATAGAAAAACAGAATATTTTTTAAATGGTGAGAAACTATTAAATGTTGGTGTTCAGAGAGACTTTTTTTTTATTCGTTCATGGGATGTGGGCATCGCTGGCGAGGTTGGCATTTATTGCCCATCCCTAATTGCCCATGCCCTTGAGAAGGTGGTGGTGAGCCGCCTTCTTGAACCGCTGCAGTCTGTGTGGTGAAGGTTCTCCCACAGTGCTGTTAGGGAGTTCTAGGATTTTGACCCAGCGACGATGAAGGAACGGCGATATATTTCCAAGTCAGGATTGTGGTGTGACTTGGAGGGGAACGTGCAGGTGGTGTTGTTCCCATGCGCCTGCTGCTCTTGTCCTTCCAGGTGGTAGAGGTTGCGGGTTTGGGAGGTGCTGTTGAAGAAGCCTTGGCGAGTTACTGCAATGCATCCTGTGGATGATACACACTGCAGCCACAGTGCGCCGGTGGTGAAGGGAGTGAATGTTTAGGATGGTGGATGGGGTGCCAATCAAGCGGGCTGCTTTATCTTGGATGGTGTCGAGCTGCTTGAGTGTTGTTGGAGCTGCACTCATCCAGGCAAGTGGAGAGTATTCCATCACACTCCTGACTTGTGCCTTGTAGATGGTGGAAAGGCTTTGGGGAATCAGGAGGTGAGTCACTTGCTGCAGAATACCCAGCCTCTGACCTGCTCTCGTAGCCACAGTATTTATATGGCTGGTCCAGTTAAGTTTCTGGTCAATGGTGACCCCCTAGGATGTTGATGGTGGGGGATTCGGTGATGGTAATGCTGTTGAATGTCAAGTGGAGGTGGTTAGTCTCTCTCTTGTTGGAGATGGCCATTGCCTGGCACTTGTCTGGCGCGAATGTTACTTGCCACTTATCAGCCCAAGCCTGGATGTTGTCCAGGTCTTGCTGCATGCGGGCACGGACTGCTTCATTATTTGAGGGGTTATGAATGGAGCTGAACACTGTGCAATCATCAGCGAAAATCTCCATTTCTGACCTTATGATGGAGGGAAGGTCATTGATGAAGCAGCTGAAGATGGTTGGGCCGAGGACACTGCCCTGAGGAACTCCTGCAGCAATGTCCTGGGGCTGAGATGATTGGCTTCCAACAACCACTACCATCTTCCTTTGCGCGAGGTATGACTCCAGCCACTGGAGAGTTTTCCCCCTGATTCCCATTGACTTCAATTTTACTAGGGCTCCTTGGTGCCACACTCGGTCAAATGCTGCCTTGATGTCAAGGGCAGTCACTCTCACCTCACCTCTGGAATTCAGCTCTTTTGTCCATGTTTGGACCAAGTCTGTAATGAGGTCTGGAGCCGAGTGGTCCTGGTGGAACCCAAACTGAGCATCGGTGAGCAGGTTATTGGTGAGTAAGTGCTGCTTGATAGCACTGTCGACGACACCTTCCATCACTTTGCTGATGATTGAGAGTAGACTGATGGGGCGATAATTGGCCGGATTGGATTTGTCCTGCTTTTTGTGGACAGGACATACCTGGGCAATTTTCCACATTGTCGGATAGATGTCAGTGTTGTAGCTGTACTGGAACAGCTTGGCCAGAGGCGCAGCTAGTTCTGGAGCACAAGTCTTCAGCACGACAGCCGGGATGTTGTTGGGGCCAATAGCCTTCACTCGATCCAGTGCACTCAGCCGTTTAGGAACATAGGAACAGGAGTAGGCCATTCAGCCCCTCGTGCCTGCTCCGCCATTTGTTAAGATCATGGCTGATCTGTGATCTAGCTCCATGTACCTGCCTTTGGCCCATATCCCTTAATACCTTTGGTTGCCAAAAAGCTATCTATCTCAGATTTAAATTTAGCAATTGAGCTAGTATCAATTGCCGTTTGCGGAAGAGAGTTCCAAACTTCTACAACCCTTTGTGTGTAGAAATATTTTCTAATCTCGCTCCTGAAAGGTCTGGCTCTAATTTTTAGACTGTGCCCCCGACTCCTAGAATCCCCAACCAGCAGAAATAGTTTCTCTCTATCCACCCTTTCTGTTCCCCTTAATATCTTATAAACTTCGATCAGATCACCCCTTAACCTTCGAAACTCCAGAGAATACAACCCCAATTTGTGTAATCTCTCCTCGTAACTTAACCCTTGAAGTCCGGGTATCATTCCAGTAAACCTACGCTGCACTCCCTCCAAGGCTGAGAGGAGCCGAGCCGAGCGGAGGGAGCGTCCGATAAAAGGCGGGATTTCAGAGCGCTGAGAACAGCTGAGAGGAGCCGAGCCGAGCGGAGGGAGCGTCCGATAAAAGGCGGGATTTCAGAGCGCTGAGAGGAGCCGAGCCGAGCGGAGGGAGCGTCCGATAAAAGGCGGGATTTCAGAGCGCTGAGAACAGCTGAGAGGAGCCGAGCCGAGCGGAGGGAGCGTCCGATAAAAGGCGGGATTTCAGAGCGCTGAGAACAGCTGAGAGGAGCCGAGCCGAGCGGAGGGAGCGTCCGATAAAAAGCGGGATTTCAGAGCGCTGAGAACAGCTGAGAGGAGCCGAGCCGAGCGGAGCTGCGACCGAGTTCGAAGTGACGTCAGGAATCAGATCGGGACGCGACACAGGGGAGGCACCTGATTGGTGAGTAGGTTCAGGTGAGTATTTCTACTTATCTACAGTAACTAAAGTAAAAGGAAAGGGAAGGTCTGCAGGTCTTATAGGAAGTAGCGTTTATTTTTTAGTGAATCAAGGTCCCTAGTGTAGTTAACATTCTCTAAATTGAGAACAATTTAAAGGAGTAAACTCCTTAAAGGGAGTGGTAAGTAGTTTTTCTTTCCTTTTTTTCTCTTGACATTGTAGTTGTTCTTAAGCTAATTTAAGGGTTAAGTCATGGCAGGAGATCCCAGCGCCGTGTCATGTTCCTCTTGTGGGATGTGGGAATTCAGGGCTCCTTCCTGTATCCCTGATTCCTTCACCTGCGGGAAGTGTGTCCAGCTGCAGCTATTGTTTGACCGCTTGACGGCTCTGGAGCTGCGGATGGACTCACTTTGGAGCATCCGCGATGCTGAGAAAGTCGTGGATAGCACGTTCAGTGAGTTGGTCACACCGCAGATAAAAATTACTGAGGGAGATAGTGAATGGGTGACCAACAGACAGAGGAAGAGTAGGAAGGCAGTGCAGGGGTCCCCTGCGGTCATCTCCCTCCAAAACAGGTATACCGTTTTGGATACTGTTGGCGGAGATGGCTCACCAGGGGAAGGTGGCAGTGGCCAGGTTCATGGCACCGTGGCTGGCTCTGCTGCACAGGAGGGCAGGAAAAAGAGTGGCAGAGCTATAGTGATAGGGGACTCGATTGTAAGGGGAATAGACAGGCGTTTCTGCGGACGCAACCGAGACTCCAGGATGGTATGTTGCCTCCCTGGTGCAAGGGTCAAGGATGTCTCGGAGCGGCTGCAGGACATTCTGGAGGGGGAGGGTGAACAGCCAGTTGTCGTGGTGCATATAGGCACCAACGATATAGGTAAAAAACAGGATGAGGTCCTACAAGCTGAATTTAGGGAGTTAGGAGTTAAACTAAAGAGTAGGACCTCAAAGGTAGTAATCTCAGGATTGCTACCAGTGCCACGGGTTAGTCAGAGTAGGAATGACAGGATAGCTAAGATGAATACGTGGCTTGAGAGATGGTGCAAGCTGGAGGGATTCAAATTCCTGGGCCATTGGAACCGGTTCTGGGGGAGGTGGGACCAGTACAAATTGGACGGTCTGCATCTGGGCAGGACTGGAACCAATGTCCTAGGGGGAGTGTTTGCCAGTGCTGTTGGGGAGGGTTTAAACTAATGTGGCAGGGGGATGGGAACCGATGCAGGAAGTCAGTGGGAAATAAAGTGGTGACAGAAACAAAAGGCAGTAAGGGAGAGTGTACAGAACATGACCGGACAGATGGTCTGAGAAAGCAGGGCAAAGACCAAGGGAAGTCTAGATTAAACTGCATTTATTTCAATGCAAGAAGTCTGATGGGCAAGGCAGATGAACTCAGGGCATGGATGGGTACATGGGACTGGGATGTTATAGCTATTACTGAAACATGGCTAAGGGAGGGGCAGGACTGGCAGCTCAATGTTCCAGGGTACAGATGCTATAGGAAAGATAGAGCAGGAGGTAAGAGAGGAGGGGGAGTTGCGTTCTTGATTAGGGAGAACATCACGGCAGTAGTGAGAGGGGATATATCCGAGGGTTCGCCCACTGAGTCCATATGGGTAGAACTGAAAAATAAGAAGGGAGAGATCACTTTGATAGGATTGTACTACAGACCCCCAAATAGTCAACGGGAAATTGAGGAGCAAATATGTAAGGAGATTACAGACAGCTGCAAGAAAAATAGGGTGGTAATAGTAGGGGACTTTAACTTTCCCAACATTGACTGGGACAGCCATAGCATTAGGGGCTTGGATGGAGAGAAATTTGTTGAGTGTATTCAGGAGGAATTTCTCATTCAGTATGTGGATGGCCCGACTAGAGAGGGGGCAAAACTTGACCTCCTCTTGGGAAATAAGGAAGGGCAGGTGACAGAAGTGTTAGTGAGGGATCACTTTGGGACCAGTGATCATAATTCCATTAGTTTTAAGATAGCTATGGAGAAGGATAGGTCTGGCCCAAAAGTTAAAATTCTAAATTGGGGAAAGGCCAATTTTGATGGTATTAGACAGGAACTTTCAGAAGTTGATTGGGAGAGTCTGTTGGCAGGCAAAGGGACGTCTGGTAAGTGGGAGGCTTTCAAAAGTGTGTTAACCAGGGTTCAGGGTAAGCACATTCCTTATAAAGTGAAGGGCAAGGCTGGTAGAAGTAGGGAACCTTGGATGACTCGGGAGATTGAGGCACTAGTCAAAAATAAGAAGGAGGCATATGACATGCATAGGCAGCTGGGATCAAGTGGATCCCTTGAAGAGTATAGAGATTGCCGGAGTAGAGTTAAGAGAGAAATCAGGAGGGCAAAAAGGGGATATGAGATTGCTTTGGCAGATCAGGCAAAGGTGAATCCAAAGAGCTTCTACAAATACATAAAGGGCAAAAGGGTAACTAGGGAGAGAGTAGGGCCTCTTAAGGATCAACAAGGTCATCTATGTGCGGAACCACAAGAGATGGGTGAGATCCTGAATGAATATTTCACATCGGTATTTACGGTTGAGAAAGGCATGGATGTTAGGGAACTTGGGGAAATAAATAGTGATGTCTTGAGGAGTGTACATATTACAGAGAGGGAGGTGCTGGAAGTCTTAACGCGCATCAAGGTAGATAAATCTCCGGGACCTGATGAAATGTATCCCAGGACGTTATGGGAGGTTAGGGAGGAAATTGCGGGTCCCCTAGCAGAGATATTTGAATCATCCACCGCTACAGGTGAGGTGCCTGAAGATTGGAGGGTAGCAAATGTTGTGCCTTTGTTTAAGAAGGGCGGCAGGGAAAAGCCTGGGAACTACAGACCAGTGAGCCTGACATCTGTAGTGGGTAAGTTGTTAGAGGGTATTCTGACAGACAGGATCTACAGGCATTTGGAGAGGCAGGGACTAATTAGGAACAGTCAGCATGGTTTTGTGAGAGGAAAATCATGTCTCACGAATTTGATTGAGTTTTTTGAAGGGGTAACCAAGAAGATAGATGAGGGCTGTGCAGTAGACGTGGTCTACATGGACTTCAGCAAAGCATTTGACAAGGTACCGCATGGTAGGTTGTTACATAAGGTTAAATCTCATGGGATCCAAGGTGAGGTAGCCAATTGGATACAAAATTGGCTTGACGACAGAGGACAGAGGGTGGTTGTCGAGGGTTGTTTTTCAAACTGGATGCCTGTGTCCAGCGGTGTGC
Source organism: Heptranchias perlo (assembly GCF_035084215.1). Classification (NCBI taxonomy): domain Eukaryota; kingdom Metazoa; phylum Chordata; class Chondrichthyes; order Hexanchiformes; family Hexanchidae; genus Heptranchias; species Heptranchias perlo. The sequence continues at coordinate 2,598,478 of NC_090370.1, read as the reverse complement.
CTCAGGGATCGGTGCTGGGTCCGCTGTTATTTGTTATTTATATTAATGATTTGGATGAGAATTTAGGAGGCATGGTTAGTAAGTTTGCAGATGACACCAAGATTGGTGGCATTGTGGACAGTGAAGAAGGTTATCTAGGATTGCAACGGGATCTTGATAAATTGGGCCAGTGGGCCGATGAATGGCAGATGGAGTTTAATTTAGATAAATGTGAGGTGATGCATTTTGGTAGATCGAATCGGGCCAGGACCTACTCCGTTAATGGTAGGGCGTTGGGGAGAGTTATAGAACAAAGAGATCTAGGAGTACAGATTCATAGCTCCTTGAAAGTGGAGTCACAGGTGGATAGGGTGGTGAAGAAGGCATTCAGCATGCTTGGTTTCATTGGTCAGAACATTGAATGCAGGAGTTGGGATGTCTTGTTGAAGTTGTACAGGGCATTGGTGAGGCCACACTTGGAATACTGTGTACAGTTCTGGTCACCCTATTATAGAAAGGATATTATTAAACTAGAAAGAGTGCAGAAAAGATTTACTAGGATGCTACCGGGACTTGATGGTTTGACTTACAGGGAGAGGTTAGACAGACTGGGACTTTATTCCCTGGAGAGTAGGAGGTTAAGGGGTGATCTTATAGAAGTCTATAAAATAATGAGGGGCATAGATAAGGTCGATAGTCAAAATCTTTTCCCAAAGGTAGGGGAGTCTATAACGAGGGGGCACAGATTTAAGGTGAGAGGGGAGAGATACAAAAGGATCCAGAGGGGCAATTTTTTCACTCAAAGGGTGGTGAGTGTCTGGAACGAGCTGCCAGAGGCAGTAGTAGAGGCGGGTACAATTTTGTCTTTTAAAAAGCATTTGGACAGTTACATGGGGAAGATGGGTATCGAGGGATATGGGCCAAGTGCAGGCAATTGGGACTAGCTTAGTGGTATAAACTGGGCGACATGGACATGTTGGGCCGAAGGGCCTGTTTCCATGTTGTAACTTCTATGATTCTATGTCCTTCCGAAGGTGCGGTGCCCAGAACTGCTCACAGTACTCCAGGTGCGGTCTAACCAGGGTTTTGTATAGCTGCAGCATAACTTCTGCCCCCTTGTACTCTTGTCCTCTAGATATAAAGGCCAGCATTCCATTAGCCTTATTGATTATTTTCTGCACCTGTTCATGACACTTCAATGATCTATGTACCTGAACCCCTAAGTCCCTTTGGACATCCACTGTTTTTAACTTTTTACCATTTAGAAAGTACCCTGTTCTATCCTTTTTTGATCCAAAGTGGATGACCTCACATTTGTCTGCATTGAATTCCATTTGCCACAGTTTTGCCCATTCACCTAATCTATCAATATCGCTTTGTAATTTTATGTTTTCATCTTCACTGCTTACAATGCCACCAATCTTTGTGTCATCGGCAAACTTAGATATGAGACTTTCTATGCCTTCATCTAAGTCGTTAATAAATATTGTGAATAATTGAGGCCCCAAGACAGATCCCTGCGGGACTCCACTAGTCACATCCTGCCAATGTGAATACTTACCCATTATCGCTACTCTCTGTCGCCTTTCGCTCAGCCAACTTCCTAACCAAGTCCGTACTTTTCCCTCGATTCCATGGGCTTCTATCTTAGCTAACAGTCTCTTATGCAGGACCTTATCAAATGCCTTCTGGAAGTCCATATAAATAACATCCATTAACATTCCCCTGTCCACTACTTTAGTCACCTCTTCAAAAAATTCAATCAGGATTGTCAGGCACGACCTACCTTTCACAAATCCATGCTGGCTCTCCCTGATTAACCGAAAATTGTCGAGGTGTTCAGTCACCCTGATATCACGTGGAGTGAATCGAATTGGCTGAAGACTGGCTTCTGTGACGGTGGGGATATCAGGAGGAGGCCGAGATGGATCATCCACTCGGCACTGCTGGCTGAAGATGGTTGCAAACGCTTCAGCCTTGTCTTTTGCACTCACGTGCTGGACTCCGCCATCATTGAGGATGGGGATGTTTACAGAGCCTCCTCCTCCCGTTAGTTTTAATTGTCTACCACCATTCACGACTGGATGTGGCAGGACTGCAGAGCTTTGATCTGATCTGTTGGTTGTGGAATCGCTTAGCTCTGTCTATAGCATGTTGCTTCCGCTGTTTCGCATGCATGTAGTCCTGAGTTGTAGCTTCACCAGGTTGGCACCTCATTTTTAGGTACGCCTGGTGCTGCTCCTGGCATGCTCTTCTACACTCCTCATTGAACCAGGGTTGATCCCCTGGCTTGTTGGTAATGGTAGAGTGAGGAATATGCCAGGCCATGAGGTTATAGATTGTGCTGGGCAGCGGGCAGGAAAGTGGACATGAATTTCGATTTGAGGTTGGGATCAGATCAGCCATGATCTTATTAAATGGCGGAGCAGGCTCGAAGGGCCGATTGGCCTACTCCTGCTCCTATTTCTTATGTTCTTAATTCTGTTGCTGCTGATGGCTGTTTTGAGCTGCTAGACCTGTTCTGAATCTATCCCATTTGGCATGGTGGTAGTGCCACACAACACGTTGGATGGTGTCTTAGGTGTCCTTGTGCAAGAAACACAAAAGGTTTGTATGCAGGTACAGCAAGCAATTAGGAAGGCAAAAGGCATGTTAGCCTTTATTGCAAGGGGGTTGGAGTACAAGAGTAAGGAAGTCTTACTACAGTTGTACAGGTCATTGGTGAGACCTCACCTGGAGTACTGCATACAGTTTTGGTCTCCTTATCTAAGGAAGGATATACTTGCCTTGGAGGCGGTGCAATGAAAGTTCACTTGATTAATTCCTGGGATGAGAGGGTTGTCCTATGAGGCGAGGTTGAGTAGAATGGGCCGATACTCTCTGGAGTTTAGAAGAATTAGAGGTGATCTCATTGAAACATATAAGATTATGAGGGGGCTTGACAGGGTAGATTCTGAGAGATTATTTCCTCTGGCTGGAGTCTAGAACTACGGGGCATAGTCACAGGATAAGGGGCCGGCCATTCAAGACTGAGATGAGGAGGAATTTCTTCACTCAGAGGGTGGTGAATCTTTGCAATTCTCTACCCCAGAGGGTTGTGGATGCTGAGTCACTGAGTCCTGTTCTCTCCACAGTCACTGGAGTGAAGGAGTCCTGTTCTCTCCACAGTCACTGGAGTGAAGGAGTCCTGTTCTCTCCACAGTCACTGGAGTGAAGGAGTCCTGTTCTCTCCACAGTCACTGGAGTGAAGGAGTCCTGTTCTCTCCACAGTCACTGGAGTGAAGGAGTCCTGTTCTCTCCACAGTCACTGGAGTGAAGGAGTCCTGTTCTCTCCACAGTCACTGGAGTGAAGGAGTCCTGTTCTCTCCACAGTCACTGGAGTGAAGGAGTCCTGTTCTCTCCACAGTCACTGGAGTGAAGGAGTCCTGTTCTCTCCACAGTCACTGGAGTGAAGGAGTCCTGTTCTCTCCACAGTCACTGGAGTGAAGGAGTCCTGTTCTCTCCACAGTCACTGGAGTGAAGGAGTCCTGTTCTCTCCACAGTCACTGGAGTGAAGGAGTCCTGTTCTCTCCACAGTCACTGGAGTGAAGGAGTCCTGTTCTCTCCACAGTCACTGGAGTGAAGGAGTCCTGTTCTATCCACAGTCACTGGAGTGAAGGAGTCCTGTTCTCTCCACAGTCACTGGAGTGAAGGAGTCCTGTTCTCTCCACAGTCACTGGAGTGAAGGAGTCCTGTTCTCTCCACAGTCACTGGAGTGAAGGAGTCCTGTTCTCTCCACAGTCACTGGAGTGAAGGAGTCCTGTTCTCTCCACAGTCACTGGAGTGAAGGAGTCCTGTTCTCTCCACAGTCACTGGAGTGAAGGAGTCCTGTTCTCTCCACAGTCTCTGGAGTGAAGGAGTCCTGTTCTCTCCACAGTCTCTGGAGTGAAGGAGTCCTGTTCTCTCCACAGTCTCTGGAGTGAAGGAGTCCTGTTCTCTACACAGTCACTGGAGTGAAGGAGTCCTGTTCTCTCCACAGTCTCTGGAGTGAAGGAGTCCTGTTCTCTCCACAGTCTCTGGAGTGAAGGAGTCCTGTTCTCTCCACAGTCTCTGGAGTGAAGGAGTCCTGTTCTCTCCACAGTCACTGGAGTGAAGGAGTCCTGTTCTCTCCACAGTCACTGGAGTGAAGGAGTCCTGTTCTCTCCACAGTCACTGGAGTGAAGGAGTCCTGTTCTCCCCACAGTCACTGGAGTGAAGGAGTCCTGATCTCTCCACAGTCTCTGGAGTGAAGGAGTCCTGTTCTCTCCACAATCACTGGAGTGAATGAGTCCTGATCTCTCCACAGTCACTGGAGTGAAGGAGTCCTGTTCTCTCCACAGTCTCTGGAGTGAAGGAGTCCTGTTCTCTCCACAGTCACTGGAGTGAAGGAGTCCTGTTCTCTCCACAGTCTCTGGAGTGAAGGAGTCCTGTTCTCTCCACAGTCACTGGAGTGAAGGAGTCCTGATCTCTCCACAGTCACTGGAGTGAAGGAGTCCTGTTCTCTCCACAGTCTCTGGAGTGAAGGAGTCCTGTTCTCTCCACAGTCACTGGAGTGAAGGAGTCCTGTTCTCTCCACAGTCACTGGAGTGAAGGAGTCCTGTTCTCTCCACAGTCACTGGAGTGAAGGAGTCCTGTTCTCTCCACAGTCACTGGAGTGAAGGAGTCCTGTTCTCTCCACAGTCACTGGAGTGAAGGAGTCTCTGTTCTGTCCACAGTCACTGGAGTGAAGGAGTCTCTGTTCTCTCCAGTCACTGGAGTGAAGGAGTCCTGTTCTCTCCACAGTCACTGGAGGGAAGGAGTCTCTGTTCTCTCCACAGTCACTGGAGTGAAGGAGTCTCTGTTCTCTCCACAGTTACTGGAGTGAAGGAGTCTCTGTTCTCTCCATAGTCACTGGAGTGAAGGAGTCCTGTTCTCTCCACAGTCACTGGAGTGAAGGAGTCCTGTTCTCTCCACAGTCACTGGAGTGAAGGAGTCCTGTTCTCTCCACAGTCACTGGAGTGAAGGAGTCCTGTTCTCTCCACAGTCACTGGAGTGAAGGAGTCCTGTTCTCTCCACAGTCACTGGAGTGATGGAGTCCTGTTCTCTCCACAGTCACTGGAGTGAAGGAGTCTCTGTTCTCTCCACAGTTACTGGAGTGAAGGAGTCTCTGTTCTCTCCATAGTCACTGGAGTGAAGGAGTCCTGTTCTCTCCACAGTCACTGGAGTGAAGGAGTCCTGTTCTCTCCACAGTCACTGGAGTGAAGGAGTCCTGTTCTCTCCACAGTCACTGGAGTGAAGGAGTCCTGTTCTCTCCACAGTCACTGGAGTGAAGGAGTCCTGTTCTCTCCACAGTCTCTGGAGTGAAGGAGTCCTGTTCTCTCCACAGTCACTGGAGTGAAGGCGTCTCTGTTCTCTCCATAATGGAGTATCCGTCGCTGGGCTTTATGATTTAAAACCAATGGTTTGCGCCTCTCTGGGAACATATATGTTGTTTGTAATTCACCCCTTCTGTGACATCATTAATTCTGCTCCAGTAACTCTAGAGGTGGGGTCTATGGGTTTGAACCATGCCCTGTCACTTCTGAGTTCTGGGTTTAAAACTAGCCCAGATTAATGGGATGAGCCCAGAGTGAAATGACTTTGGGATAGTCTCAGTACCGTTCCTAGTGGGTGCATGTCCACAGTGCCAAAGACACTACCCATAATGTGGCCCAGAGAGACCATATGGATGGTTTGCATGGACATGATGCAGTCGGGTTGCTCTTCTGAGGTTGGAGGTTAAGCCGCCTGATTCAGGAGGAGCTTCTACAAAACATCACGGTGCTGCCAACATCGCTGCACTGGGTTTGTTTAATATTGGTTCATACCTGCAATTCCCCACTTCCCCAGCTCACCTGTGCCATTAAGGGAAACTTAATCCAGATGCTTTAGCCATGGAGAGTGAGTGAAAATTGGAGGAAAAAGTTATGCACAAGTCAATCTCACACTCGCCCTGGAAGCTGGTTTGAGAGCAGCATTGGCAGAGGCCTGGGAGCAGGAGACCTTGGCTGTGGGGTGATGCATGGCATGAGGTGAAGAGGAGAAAACACAAACGAAGTCAAGGAGGGACAGCAGGCTGCCATTGATGGAGTGCGCACAGAGGGTGCATGTTTTGAATTCCATAGAGTAACCTTTATTTCTTGAGAGTGGATGGAGTCAGCAACCTGCTCCTATGTGCTGCTTTGTAACTGGCATCTAAAAAGTGTGTGAGAAAGGCCTGGGTCTGCTTGTCCTCTGAGTCTTCTCCAGTGTGGGGAAAAAGGGGCTCAGCCTGATGGGGGAAATCACAAAAAAAACTGCATCTCGTAGCCCATGAGGCATTGGGATGCTGTGAAATTAGGGTACTCACTTAATTCCCATCTGTTTGCATCAGATCAGGCAAGGAACTCCCACATGCAGCCTGCTTCTAATGGAACTCCTCTGAGAAGAGACTTCTGGGCATCTCTGGAAAGATCAAGTGGTGATGGCAGGTCTGAGAGAAGGCATCCCTGTAAAAATAACTGCATTCTCTTAATGAGTAGCCAAACATAACAGAACACCCAGGGAGTTGTCCAACTGTTACATCTGCACTGTCTACGACGTGATTTAAGTACATCGAAAAAATGTAGACCATTTCATCAAAGCAGAAGCTAAAATATTTTTATCATGTTTCCTTAAACAGAGCCAAGAGATGCTAATCTTTGTCGACACTTTGTGTGGACATCAGCTCATAGCCCGAGTATTTGAAGAATCGTTTTCTGTTCACAAGTGATCCTTTGCTGCCCCATATCCTGATTCACACCAAGTCCTACACCCATCACCCCTGTGCTTGCTGACCTACATTGGCTCCCAATCCCCCAACACCTCAAATTTAAAATTCTCATCCTTGTGTTCAAATTCATCCATGGCCTCGCCCCTCCCTATCTCTGTAACCTCCTCCAGCCCTAAAACCCTCTGAGATCTCAGCGATCGGGCCGATAAATTGCAAATGGTAATTGATATTGAGGAATCTACGGTAATACACAGAGACCGAGATTTTCTACTGGAACGTGACTGAAAGATGTGTCTGTAAAAGGCCAGAGAACAACTGAGAAAGATCTGGGCACCAACTTTTCCTTATTCCTCTGTGGATAACTAATACACTTAGCAAGACAAGAGCTGGAAACTCCGTTTTCGGGTTCTGACAGACTTGTTGAAGAAACTAGAACTATTTTTGTTTGGCAAATTTTATTTCTTCTGCTCCCTTCCTAATTGTTTGCTGTACCTGCATGTGTTTTTGTGTTTCGTGTACAAGGACACCCAAATCCCTCTGAAAACCATCATTTAATAGTTTCTCACCATTTAAAAAATATTCTGTTTTTCTATTCTTCCTACCAAAGTGAATAACCTCACATTTCCCCACATTATACTCCATCTGCCACCTTCTTGCCCACTCACTTAACCTGTCTATATTCCTTTGCAGACTCTTTGGAGGTGATTTTAACCCCCAAGAACGGGTGGGAGTTGAAAATAATTGTTTTTCTGGATCGCAACTGCAAAATTTTCAGACTTTGCATTCCCAGTGGGAAGCCTGTACTTTTACACGCCCAAGTTAAACCCGGAAATAAAGCCGGGTTACGGTCGTGACCCAAAACCAACTATTTTCAACTCCTAATCATATTATGATTTTCTAAGTGCCGTTACCATGTCCTTCATAATGGATTCCAGCATTTTCCCAACGACTGATGTCAGGCTAACTGGCCTGTAGTTCCCTGTTTTCTGTCTCCTTCCTTTCTTGAATAGTGGGGTTACATTTTCTACCTTCCAATCCGGTGGGACCGTTCCAGAATCTAAAGAATTCTGGAAGTTCATAACCAATGCATCCACTATCTCTGCAGCCACCTCTTTTAAAACCCTCAGATGTAGGCCATCAGGCCCAGGGGATTTGTCGGCTTTTAATCCCATTAATTTCTCCAGTACGCTTTCTTTACTAATATTAATTACTTTAAGTTCCTCACTCTCATTAGCCCCTTGGTTCCCCACTATTTCTGGTATTTTTTTGTGTCTTCTACTGTGAAGAAAAATACAAAATATTTGTTTAACGTCTCTGCCATTTCCTTATTCCCATTATAATTTCTCCTCTCTCAGCATCTAAGGAACCCATGTTTAGTTTCACTAATCTCATCCTTTTTACATACTGTAGAAGCTCTTACAATCTGTTTTTATATTTCTTGCTAGTTTACTCTCATATTCTGTTTCTTCCCTCTTTATCAATTTTTTGGTCATCCTTTGCTGGTTTTTAAAACTCTCCCAATCCTCAGACTTACTACTCTTCTTGGCAACATTTTAAGGGAGGGGGGATTCACAAGAGGCCAGAGTTGGAGGAATGGAGTGTTTGCGGAGGGGGTGTTGTAGGGCCGGTGGAAGTTAGAAATAGGGAGGGGAAAGGCCAGGAAGGGATTTAAACACGAGGATGAGAATTTTACATTTGAGGCGTTTGGGGGGATTTGTAATAAATGACCCCTGAACCACCTGAATGTTGAGGCCGTTCAGTAATTGAAATAATTTGCTTTAATGCAACTTTTTTTGCTAAACCACACTGCTGACCCCCACCCAGTTTTGGCCTAGATAAAAGGTGCCAATTCCAGGGCGGTGACTTTCGAACTTTTCTGTGTGGAGGCACCCCTGCAAGAGTTGAATACGCCCTGGGTACCCTCTATCCAAACTTCTGAAAAGCAGTCTCGGCTGCTCACGGGAAAGCTGCAACCTGTGCAGAAAATTATATTTTTGAATTAGCATAAAATAAAAGATTCAGAATTATGACAGATCAAAATAAATCTGATGATCCCATTGACCCTCTGGAATTCCCCTCATTTCCATGGAACCCAGTTTGGAAACATATGCCCCAGGGAGCATTAAGCTTGAAATTGCTGGAGTTGTGGGTGGAGTGAAGGCCCAGGTGGGGCGCGGGTGGAGTGAATGCCCGGGGGAGATGCTCAGGTGGGAGTGAAGGCCCGGAGGAGATGCTCAGGTGGGAGTGAAGGCCCAGGGGGAGATGCTCAGGTGGGACTGAAGGCCCAGGGGGAGATGCTCAGGTGGGAGTGAAGGCCCAGGTGGGGCGTGGGTGGAGTGAAGGCCCAGGGGGAGATGCTCAGGTGCGAGTGAAGGCCCAGGGGGAGATGCTCAGGTGGGAGTGAAGGCCCAGGGGGAGATGCTCAGGTGGGAGCGAAGGCCCAGGGGGAGATGCTCAGGTGGGAGTGAAGGCCCAGGGGGAGATGCTCAGGTGGGAGTGAAGGCCCAGGGGGAGATGCTCAAGTGGGAGCGAAGGCCCAGGGGGAGATGCTCAAGTGGGAGCGAAGGCCCAGGGGGAGATGCTCAAGTGGGAGTGAAGGCCCAGGGGGAGATGCTCAGGTGGGAGCGAAGGCCCAGGGGGAGATGCTCAGGTGGGAGTGAAGGCCCAGGTCGGGCGCGGGTGGAGTGAAGGCCTGGGGAAGATGCTCAGGTGGGAGCGAAGGCCCAGGGGGAGATGCTCAAGTGGGAGTGAAGGCCCAGGGGGAGATGCTCAGGTGGGAGTGAAGGCCCAGGGGGAGATGCTCAGGTGGGAGTGAAGGCCCAGGGGGAGATGCTCAGGTGGGAGTGAAGGCCCAGGGGGAGATGCTCAGGTGGGAGTGAAGGCCCAGGGGGAGATGCTCAGGTGGGAGCGAAGGCCCAGGGGGAGATGCTCAGGTGGGAGCGAAGGCCCAGGGGGAGATGCTCAGGTGGGAGTGAAGGCCCAGGGGGAGATGCTCAGGTGGGAGTGAAGGCCCAGGGGGAGATGCTCAGGTGGGAGTGAAGGCCCAGGGGGAGATGCTCAGGTGGGAGTGAAGGCCCAGGGGGAGATGCTCGGGTGGGAGCGAAGGCCCAGGGGGAGATGCTCAGGTGGGAGTGAAGGCCCAGGGGGAGATGCTCAAGTGGGAGTGAAGGCCCAGGGGGAGATGCTCAGGTGGGAGTGAAGGCCCAGGGGGAGATGCTCAGGTGGGAGTGAAGGCCCAGGGGGAGATGCTCAGGTGGGAGCGAAGGCCCAGGGGGAGATGCTCGGGTGGGAGTGAAGGCCCAGGGGGAGATGCTCGGGTGGGAGTGAAGGCCCAGGGGGAGATGCTCGGGTGGGAGTGAAGGCCCAGGGGGAGATGCTCGGGTGGGAGCGAAGGCCCAGGGGGAGATGCTCAGGTGGGAGTGAAGGCCCAGGGGGAGATGCTCAGGTGGGAGTGAAGGCCCAGGGGGAGATGCTCGGGTGGGAGCGAAGGCCCAGGGGGAGATGCTCGGGTGGGAGCGAAGGCCCAGGGGGAGATGCTCAGGTGGGAGTGAAGGCCCAGGGGGAGATGCTCAGGTGGGAGTGAAGGCCCAGGGGGAGATGCTCAGGTGGGAGTGAAGGCCCAGGGGGAGATGCTCAGGTGGGAGTGAAGGCCCAGGGGGAGATGCTCAGGTGGGAGTGAAGGCCCAGGGGGAGATGCTCAGGTGGGAGTGAAGGCCCAGGGGGAGATGCTCAGGTGGGAGTGAAGGCCCAGGGGGAGATGCTCAGGTGGGAGTGAAGGCCCAGGGGGAGATGCTCAGGTGGGAGTGAAGGCCCAGGGGGAGATGCTCAGGTGGGAGTGAAGGCCCAGGGGGAGATGCTCAGGTGGGAGTGAAGGCCCAGGGGGAGATGCTCGGGTGGGAGCGAAGGCCCAGGGGGAGATGCTCGGGTGGGAGCGAAGGCCCAGGGGGAGATGCTCGGGTGGGAGTGAAGGCCCAGGGGGAGATGCTCGGGTGGGAGTGAAGGCCCAGGGGGAGATGCTCAGGTGGGAGTGAAGGCCCAGGGGGAGATGCTCAGGTGGGAGTGAAGGCCCAGGGGGAGATGCTCAGGTGGGAGTGAAGGCCCAGGGGGAGATGCTCAGGTGGGAGTGAAGGCCCAGGGGGAGATGCTCAGGTGGGAGTGAAGGCCCAGGGGGAGATGCTCAGGTGGGAGTGAAGGCCCAGGGGGAGATGCTCAGGTGGGAGTGAAGGCCCAGGGGGAGATGCTCGGGTGGGAGTGAAGGCCCAGGGGGAGATGCTCAGGTGGGAGTGAAGGCCCAGGGGGAGATGCTCAGGTGGGAGTGAAGGCCCAGGGGGAGATGCTCAGGTGGGAGTGAAGGCCCAGGGGGAGATGCTCAGGTGGGAGTGAAGGCCCAGGGGGAGATGCTCAGGTGGGAGCGAAGGCCCAGGTGGAGATGCTCAGGTGGGAGTGAAGGCCCAGGGGGAGATGCTCAGGTGGGAGTGAAGGCCCAGGGGGAGATGCTCAGGTGGGAGCGAAGGCCCAGGTGGAGATGCTCAGGTGGGAGTGAAGGCCCAGGTGGAGATGCTCAGGTGGGAGTGAAGGCCCAGGGGGAAATGCTCAGGTGGGAGTGAAGGCCCAGGGGGAGATGCTCAGGTGGGAGTGAAGGCCCAGGTGGAGATGCTCAGGTGGGAGTGAAGGCCCAGGGGGAGATGCTCGGGTGGGAGTGAATGCCCGGGGGAGATGCTCAGGTGGGAGTCAAGGCCCAGGGGGAGATGCTCAGGTGGGAGTGAAGGCCCAGGGGGAGATGCTCAGGTGGGAGTGAAGGCCCAGGGGGAGATGCTCAGGTGGGAGTGAAGGCCCAGGGGGAGATGCTCAGGTGGGAGTGAAGGCCCAGGGGGAGATGCTCAGGTGGGAGTGAAGGCCCAGGGGGAGATGCTCAGGTGGGAGTGAAGGCCCAGGGGGAGATGCTCAGGTGGGAGTGAAGGCCCAGGGGGAGATGCTCGGGTGGGAGTGAAGGCCCAGGGGGAGATGCTCAGGTGGGAGTGAAGGCCCAGGGGGAGATGCTCAGGTGGGAGTGAAGGCCCAGGGGGAGATGCTCAGGTGGGAGTGAAGGCCCAGGGGGAGATGCTCAGGTGGGAGTGAAGGCCCAGGGGGAGATGCTCAGGTGGGAGCGAAGGCCCAGGTGGAGATGCTCAGGTGGGAGTGAAGGCCCAGGGGGAGATGCTCAGGTGGGAGTGAAGGCCCAGGGGGAGATGCTCAGGTGGGAGCGAAGGCCCAGGTGGAGATGCTCAGGTGGGAGTGAAGGCCCAGGTGGAGATGCTCAGGTGGGAGTGAAGGCCCAGGGGGAAATGCTCAGGTGGGAGTGAAGGCCCAGGGGGAGATGCTCAGGTGGGAGTGAAGGCCCAGGTGGAGATGCTCAGGTGGGAGTGAAGGCCCAGGTGGAGATGCTCAGGTGGGAGTGAAGGCCCAGGTGGAGATGCTCAGGTGGGAGTGAAGGCCCAGGTGGAGATGCTCGGGTGGGAGCGAAGGCCCAGGGGGAGATGCTCGGGTGGGAGTGAAGGCCCAGGGGGAGATGCTCAGGTGGGAGTGAAGGCCCAGGTGGAGATGCTCGGGTGGGAGCGAAGGCCCAGGGGGAGATGCTCGGGTGGGAGTGAAGGCCCAGGGGGAGATGCTCAGGTGGGAGTCAAGGCCCAGGTGGAGATGCTCAGGTGGGAGAGAAGGCCCAGGTGGAGATGCTCGGGTGGGAGCGAAGGCCCAGGTGGAGATGCTCGGGTGGGAGCGAAGGCCCAGGGGGAGATGCTCGGGTGGGAGCGAAGGCCCAGGGGGAGATGCTCGGGTGGGAGTGAAGGCCCAGGGGGAGATGCTCAGGTGGGAGTGAAGGCCCAGGGGGAGATGCTCAGGTGGGAGTGACCTCAGATTCACCTCCAGTAACATGTGCTGTCACCATTACCATGACCGCACAAGAAACTAGGGAATAATCTGCTTAGTCTAAAAAACCTTAATTTTCACTTTTGGAACCTAACATAAAAATAGAACCCACCCTTTAATCGGGAGAATAAAAATATTTTGACTAACGTTTATATTTTCTGTCGGCTGATTCTCTCTCCCTCCCCGCCCCCGCCTCTGTTGAAACGTTGACTTTATTCACCTCCGTGCAACCTAAAGTGATAGTCCAGGACCAGCAAGTGATTGACGTTGCGGATAGCCAATTGCAGGGCTAGCTGCGGCGAGCGCCGCTCGATCCGCCAAACACCGGCTGACGTGGGCGGAGCTTGCGGTGACAGGTTAGGTTGAGCAGTGGAGTACTTCCTGGTAGCAGTTAAAGGAGCTGGTGAGTGGAGGAACTGTTATTGATATCAGGATGGTTTCAGAATGCTTTTGAATGTGTAATATCTGTTTCTTTTGTGTTAAACATATAAGTTAAATGGTGACTGAGGGCTTTTTTTCCCCATCAATATCCTTTACCTTTAAAGGGACAGGCTTCTGAATCTGTCTTCCGGCAAGTACTCAGAAATAAGAGCAGCAGTTTCAACATTGTCAATTTCACCCGCCCTTCTGCATCTTCGTTTTATTTTTTAAAACTGCATTTTAAAAAATCACCAAGCATTTTAGGAAATTCTTGGTCCTCATTAACCCTTTGTTTCAGCCCTGTTGGAATTGTATTGGGTAATCGTGCACCTCAAAATGCCAAACGTTCTTCAATAGATGCAGAATATATATTTTTTGTTGTCATAACGTCAAGCCCAAATGACACCATTTACCATTTATTTTGGTCAATTGGGTGCCTGACTCATTGCCACAGTGAACGGGTCTCCAAATCAAACTACTGAGAAATCCACACAGGTAGAGTTTCTGTTTGCCTGATACACTCCCTCCCTGTAGGGACACAAGTCCAGAAAACTTAGGTGAAGGTAGGCAAGAGCCAAGGATTTGGGACCTCAACTGTACCTGGGGAAAGTTTAACCAGCCAAAACCACACAAGTTGTTAAGTCAGAGTACTCCTGCTGCTTGTCCAACTAGGTATACTTTACCTATTAGGACATTGGCTTGCAGGGTTATCTGAAGCTTGGTGGAAAGAATCCCAGTTCCCAACGACAGCTCTGTTTCTCCAAGCTGGCTGGTCAGTCTTCAACAGTGCCCTGAATTACTGTAGAACTGCTTGGCTCAGGTATCAGACTACTGAGTCTTTACTTGGGTCCTGAATTCCATTGCTGATGGTGTCATCTTGGAGCTATCTCGACCCCAAAGAGACCCCACTTATCCCTCCTCCAAGGGGGATACAATTCACCTCAATGTGTCAAGTGTTTGCAAACAAGAAAAACTTGTCAGCCACTTTTTCACAAATACACCCCTTAAAGTATGTTTCTTAGTTTTTGCACACCACAATGTTTAAATTATCACTGTGCAGTTGATTTTGCCACTTCTCCACATGCCTGTGGTGTGAACCCCACCAAAGAACTCCCAAAATCAGCTGATTTGAAGATATTACCGTGACCTATTTATGGGGTCTGTGATTTGGTGGCTGGCTTTTGATTAATTTTTTTTTAAACTCAGACGTCAACAACAACTCTCATTTATACAGCGTCTTTAACGAGGTAAAACATCCCAAGGCGCTTCACAGGAACGATTATCAAACAAAATTTGACACCGAACCACATAAAGAGATATTAGGACAGGTGACCAAAAGCTTGGTCAAAGAGGTAGGTTTTAAGGAGCGTCTTAAAGGAGAGAGAGGTGGAGAGGTTTAGGGAGGGAATTCCAGAGCTTAGGGCCTATATGGCTGAAGGCATGGTCTCCAATGGTGCCAGAATTGGAGGAGCGCAGAGATCTTGGAGAGTTGTAGAGGCTGGAGGAGGTTACAGAGATAGGGAGGGGGCGAGGCTGTGAAGGGATTTGAACAGGAGGATGAGAATTTTAAAATCGAGGCATTGCTGGACCGGGAGCCAATGTAGGTCAGTGAGCACGGGGGGTGATGGGTGAATGGGACTTGGTGAGAGTTAGGATACGGGGCAGCAAAGTTTTGGATGAGCTCCAGTTTATGGAGAGTGGGAGGCCAGCCAGGTTGATGTTACATTAAGGCAAATCATGTGGGTTCAACACCTTTCACCTGCATTTTTCCTGACACAGCCTGTTCTCCCCTGCCCCCTATCACCACAGAACACAGCAGAAAAAGTCCAGTTTCAAATTTTGTCACTAACAGGAAGTACAGGTGACACCTTAGGAAACTGCACCAACTCACTTCTGCTCCTGCCCATGAAATCCTGACTTCCAGTGTGACGCAAATCGCACCGGGAACGCATAACCCGCATTTAAACGAGGGGACGGCAGAAAACTTGGGGCAGCCCCATTCTGTGCGCCAACATGTGCCGGGCAAAATGCGCAAGCAGCACCAATGCACCAGGAGCGCAAATTTCATCCCCTAACTTGGCAATTTTGCATTGTCTACTTATGCCCACTGTGAACTGGGATAAGACTGGCTAAACCCATTTCACATTGGACGTAGACACATTTCTTTTGGCATCTCCTCAACTCAGCATGGCTGAGTTCTGGAGTTCACCATGCGGCTGTATTCATGAAGCCTGTGTTCCTCCAAAGTCTTGTTCTCTCCCCTCCTCGCTGAGCCATGGCTGGGGGGGGAGGGGCTGTGCCTTTAAAATATTAAGCATCACATAATGTGAACCATAACCTTTCCATTTAATCTTATGGTAAACGTGCTAAGACATTGAAGCTGACGGCAGCCTCACCGAGCTAATGCAGAGAAAAGAAATACAATGCAAGCCTCCCATAACAAACTCATCCCTGTTAACCTGTTCTGTCCAGGTTAACTGATGTCCATTCTAACCAGGGAAGGGACTGCCTAATGGCAGCTAATCTGAATCTTTAAAAATGCCCCATGTAGCTCTCGTCAGTTGTTTTTTTAAATGGCCAGCAGAATTGTTTCTGATGTAGAATATTTAATTGTAAACTGTAAGGAGGCAAACTGCAGATGACTGGCTTCTGACTCAGATCTCAAAACTCCAGAATAAATCATGTGCCATCGAGAGCAAAATGATTCCAGATACAGTCAAATCCTGGCAAATTTGCCAGCATTTCCTGCAATTACAATGTCCAGACAAACCAATATTCCCGCCTGCTACAGTTAGGGCAAGTGCTTTGTTTCGGCGCCACATCCCGTAAATTTCCACAGTGATTCTGTGTCACAGGTGTCAGCTTGGCTCAGTGGTAACACTCCCTTGAATCAGGAGGTTGTGGGTTCAAACCCCACTCCAGAGACTTGAGCACATAATCCAGGCTCACACTCCCAGTGCAGTACTGAGGGAGTGCTGCACTGTCGGAGGTGTCGTCTTTCGGATGAGACGTTAAACCAAGGTCCTGCCTGCCCTCTCAGGTGGATGTAAAAGATCCCACGGCCACTATTTCGAAGAAGAGTGGGGCAGTTCTCCCCGGTGTTCTGGCCAACATTTATCACTCAACCAACGTCATTAAAAATTATCTGGTCATAATCTCATTGCTGTTTGTGGGACCTTGCTGTGCGCAAATTAACAGCCTAGATAAATGCAAGGTTCTATTTGCTGCTCAAGTACCTCAACTTTGCATAAAATGTCCTAGAAGTAACGAAAATAGTGGTTTGTGGGGGAGTGGTGGTTTCTAAGTAATAACAAATCACCTGTGCGCAATAACTGAAACATGCGTAACTTTTACTATTTCTGTTTTGGAGTTATCTGCACGGTTTATCCGATTGTGCAGACAGATCCCAGCTGCTGCAAGTGGAGTACAGAGAATGAGGACCGTTTCCTTTTTTTTGAATTTTCCCCTTCTTTAAAGTAGGAGACAGGATGAATGTTGGCGTCGCTCACAGTGAGGTTAATCCAAACACCCGGATAATGAACAGCCGGGGAATCTGGCTGGCCTACCTCATTTTAGTCGGGATTCTCCACGTCGTCCTGCTGAGCATTCCGTTCTTCAGCATTCCTGTGGTGTGGACCCTCACTCATGTCATCCACAACTCGGTGAGTCATGGAGAATGGTTGGGGGACACAAATTCACGCGAGTGCTTTTAAAGGGTCGCCGTCATCCTGCAGGAAGTGGCGCCTTTTAAGGATAACAGCCAGAATAAACATTAAAATAATCAAATGAGGCAGCCGACATCAAGTGTGCCGTATTCTCATGTTCCGCCTCTGGGTCTGTGCTGAGTTAGCTGATCTAAGGTGGGGTAGTGGTGCTAAATTGGCCTTAGTACCCCTGGGTTATGGAGGGGGGAAATTGGCCAGGGTTCCTACTCCTGATCACTATCTAGTGACTCCTGATGGAGTGTGTGTGTGTGTGTGAGTATGTTGGATGAGCACAAGATCAAGGCGTCAGCTCACCTGCGATTCCCCCAACACCATGTCCTATGTTCACATCTGAAGGATGGCCATTTGGGTGTGATAATGGCTGATCTTTTCCCCTCCATAACCCTGGCGCAAACAGGGGGGGGGGGGGGCGGCGGTCGAATCTGGGACCGCCAAGTACTGTTCCGTGTAATATACCAGAAGCCTTAGTATTTACAACTGTGATATTTTGCTGCTTTAGTTTGCCATTGAGGCCTCCTCTGAATACTTGGATCCCTGTCAAATTTCATTGTTTCATTTGCTGTCCATTTTTCCCCTCTCCTCTCTGAAATGCACTGACTCTTGCTGGAATACAGTTTCCACGGGCACTGGTCGTCTTCTGCAAGTCGTCAGTCTTCAAACATGAGCTATGGCAGTTAATGTTGGCGGGCTATTCGACTGCGGCAGCGCAGCTGAGCTCAATCCTATCCTCATCCAATCGGATCCTGGGACTTTCTGATCTCTATTGGTTCAGTACACTGGTTGGTGCAGTTACCCAATGAGCGTTGCAAAGCTGCAGCAGCCCATTGGTTTTTCATTTCATTGTACAGCTTGTTCCCAAAATGACCAGAATAGAAAATAATCAGCCGCCATTTCCTGAAGCGTGGGGGTGTATTTATTTACCCAACACCATGAGACAGAAAGACTCCCAGTGTCTAATTGTATTTGACAGGATGTGAAATATTCAACTGGCTGCCTAGTCAGATATCTGACTGTTTAAATCCTTCCACAACATTGAAAAGATGGAGGCAGACCTGCAGACCCCAGCTGTGCTGTATATACCACCCGCGCCATTGGTAACCACCTGGGTTGTTCCGAGGTATTTCTGTAATGGCTGACGTCCCCTCCACCTGACACAACAGAATGCACCAAGTGATGTAACAAGTCTCTGTTTGTAGGCAATGTATTGGTTTCTGCACACGGTTAAAGGAACTCCATTTGAGACTCCAGACCAGGGCAAGGCACGATTACTCACACACTGGGAGCAAATGGATTACGGGATCCAGTTTACGTCTTCACGCAAGTTTCTTACCATCACTCCAATAATTCTGTAAGTCCTTGTTCTGTTTTCAGTGTAACTGCTTTAATTGTTAAAATACATAATCGGAGCTTTATTTGGGGAAAGAAACCAGTTGGGCTCCACGTTATAAAACGGTATCAGCCCTGGCTCAGTTGGTCGCACGCTCACTGAGTCAGAAGGCCATAGGTTCAAATCCCACTCCAGAGACTTGAGCACATAATCCAGGCTGACACTCCCAGTGTACTACTGAGGGAGTGCTGCACTGTCAGAGGTGCCTTCTTTCAGATGAGATGTTAAACCGAGGCCCTGTCTGCCCCCTCAGGTGGACGGAAAAGATCCCATGGTACACTTTGAAGAACGGGGCGTTCTCCCTGGTGTCATGCAGTGTGGTTCTATAATTAATACAGTATCCTTGGAAAAATATGCAGTGCTGTGGGGAAAGAGCTAGGGGCGGGGCGGGGCGGACTAATTGGATAGCTCTTTCAAAGAGCCGGTAGAGGTATGATGGGCCAAATGGCCTTCTTCTGTGCTGTAAGATTCTATGAATTAGTAATTATTAAGTGACAAACAACTCTTAAATATGTTTTCCTTCCAGGTACATGCTAGCAAGTTTCTACACCAAATATAACGTCGTTCATTTCCTGGTGAACACCACCTCTTTGCTTACCGCCCTCATTCCCAAACTCCCGCAGCTGCATGGTGTCCGAATCTTTGGCATCAACAAGTACTGACCAGGAAGGTGGCGTTAGGCAAATGCTGAATGGTGATGCCGCCTGTGGCTTCAAACAGCTGAAGACCTCAGAAGGGGGCTGGCGCGTGGCACTGGGCACAACGTACTGAGACAATGAACTATGAAGAAACTGCTGGCACTACCTCTCGAAACATCAACTGTTTTCTTACCTGCACAAGTGAAAGACCTTGTATGTAGGAGTTGTGCTAGTGTATAAGCTGCTTGTGTATCATTTTATACTTTTTTCTCCTTTGCATTAATTGTACACATATAAAAGAGATTTACACAATAAGGGTGTAGAGGAGTGTTTGTGTGTATAAGAACATAAAAGTATGCAAGAAAAGAGGCATGTAGCCTAGCAAGTCTGCTCCTGTCCACAATCCCCCTCAGACTCCATCCAACCCCTTTTAATCTCTAATAACCTGAGAAAAACTGCTTGGCGCAATACGTGATGTAAACTTTCTTCCTAGTTCCTAATATGGTCCAGGAAGCATTTGCAGCCTTTCTTCCCATAATCATGGTAGAGCTGCTGCTTGATCTCTATTCACGGCCTACTCAACTACAGCAACACAGACCGAGCTGGGAGTCGGTCCTGTTCCTTTTTCTTACCCTTCACAAATGCTGTTCCAACCTTTATACAGCATACGAAAGAGCTACATTAAAATTGTGACTGTGGTCGCCATAAGTGGCCCTCGAGCATGGCATTGCTTGAGATTGTAGCCCTTGCCATAAAATGTGCTACTTTAACACCGCAGGTAGGTAAAATTATGAAACTTCAGCATCTCAACCAGCACCACCTACAGTACTAAGCTCGATTAGCCACATTCCATGGGTGGCAAAGCCAGCAGCCCAGTGATGACCATACTGCACATCTGTGGCTATACTGATCCTTCTAAACCACTAATCCTAGGATTAATCAGATTCTCGTCTAGCTCTGTTTAAAAGCAGTTAATTAGGTCTAACACTGGAGGTAAGACAGTATCGACCTGGTCCCAAAGACACAGGGGCCCACAGCATAATTTAGCACTATAAACAAACTATCACTTACAGATCACGGTGACTAGAAAAATGTCACACTGATACAGTAAAAGTAATTAGCTTGGCTGTATTTCTGAAATTAAATTGTTTCCACGAACTGTTTCATTAACGATGGACGTGCAATCGCAAACTGAACTAATACATTTCCTACTGTGGATTAACAAGGCCTGAAGCTCAAAGAAATGCAAAGTTAAAATGAACACGTTCAACTACTTTGTTCCTTGAGGCACTGAACTGCAGTTTTTTAGCTTGTATAAACCACCTATCTGCTCAACCCAAGCAATTGTTCAACATTTCCTGCAGCTATCAGTTAAATTCTATGGGCAGGCATTTCTTTTAGTGCCTCTTACCGTCTACATGAGTCAAAATTAATACCTGGCTGCTGGTTCATCAGACGTGCCGTCTTTCGGATGAGACGTTAAACCGAGATCCCGTTTGCCCTCTCAAGTGAACATAAAAGATCCCACGGCCACTATATCAAAGAAGTGCAGGAGAGTTCTCCCAGGTGTCCTGGCCAACGTTTATCCCTCAACCAACATCATTAAAAACAGATGATCTGGTCATTATCACATTGCTGTTTGTGGGATCTTGCTGTGCACAAATTGGCTGCCACATTTCCAACATTACAACAGTGACTACACTTCAAAGGTACTTCATTGGCTGTAAAGCGCTTTAGGATGTCCAGAGGTTGTGAAAGGCGCTATATAAATGCAAGTCTTTTCTTCCTTTAAACGTAAAGCAATAGAAGTTCAGGTACAATCGAGATCTAAAGATACAACATTCTAAGAAATTAGCAACCTTACGTTTAAAAATTTTTTTGATCCTGCTTTACAAAAAAATACACTTTGGTAATGCGTTCTGCATTTTATTTTCACTCCTGAAAAGGTTCTGGCTAACAAGAGATTGTGCTGGGATCTACAAGTATTTTCAAATCAAGTTAATGGAGGCCTCATTAATCAAATAATACAGCTTTAAACTTGTCGATTGCCACCTCGAAATTAGCTTTGCAACTTCAACAATGCTCCCAGTAATGATCAGCAGAACTTTGATAATAACAGCGTACAAACTTCTACATCAAACAATATGGTCATAAAAGCCAACAAATATGAAATTACTCTTTCAACCTTAAATATCTTAGCTCATCTAAAAGGGGTAACCTGTTAAGAATTTCAGGATTATAAAGAAAAGGGCTGATTTAAAACTTCATAAATGGAAAATGAAACAAAACAGAAAATGCTGGAAACACTGAGCGGGTCAGGCAGCATCTGCGGAGAGAGAAACAGAGTTAATGCTTCAGGTCAATGAACTTTCATCAGGGGTTCATAAAATGGAGCTGGACCTGAGACATGAAACTACATTTTCTTTTGATTCTTTGCCAAAACTGACATCGCTGCAGTGAAAACTGCAATTAGCACATACGCACAATTTTAATTCTTATGTCATGTATGGGTTCACTTGTACAGACGCCATTGAGTTGTGGAGCTGCCAAGGAGTTCACTGGTCAACAGCAAGCACTTCTAGGTTTGTGTGCAATTTTCACTTTGTGTAACCACAAGATACAGAATCTGGGCTTTTAAGAGGCTGTTAACATATGCCTTCGCAGCCTGTTTTCAGCCAAAAGAAATTTGCTCCCCCCTTCAAAATGGACTGTAGGATGAGGGAGGCAAGAGAATAAAGTGGAGTAAAAGATTTTAAGCTTAAAAAGGTAAAGTTTGGACAGGTATATATAAAAGAAAGTAAAATTAAAGTTAAAATAAAAATGTGCATAGAGAAAATGGTTAGACTTTTAAGTTTAAGCAAAGTTATATTTTAAGCATTTAATTTGGTAGTTTAGTATCAATATTACATTAATAAGGCTATTCCTGATGTTTGAATAGATTTATTATTGTATTAGTGTTTCAGTTTTAATTTTAATTCAGGCTTATAAGAAATATCTGGTAACACTCAAGTGTAATTATTTTGTCTCAACGGACTTGTTTATGTACGTTTCCCAAACTCCAGCTCCCCCATCTAACCTCTGCTATCTAACCTTTGCCATACCAAGTCATCTTCGCTGTTTTTTTTGTATTTTCTTCCCGCATCTCCCCCTCAGTTTACTCATGTTGGCTACAAAGTCCACCGCCTGCACGCTCAATCCTCTCCCACCCCAACTCCTGACCAACCACTCCACCTCTTCACCCCCATGCTTGCCAGCATTATCGTGTCTCTCCCATTCAGCAACGACCCCACCTCCTTCAACACCATTACCCTACCCTAAGCCCCTCCAACTACCGCCCTATCTCAAACCTTTTCTTCCTCTGCCAAGTCCTGGAACACAATGCTGTCTCGCAGCTACACTCCCACCTCTACTTATTCTACTTCCTCCAACCTGGTTTCTGCCTTGCCCACACTACGGAGACTGCATCGGTCAAAGTTACGAATGAGGTGTGACTGTGACAATTCTTCCAACTTGCGCCTCCTTCAGCTTGCAACTCCCCAAATTTACCCTTGTATGTTAACGGGATTTCTGGTAGTCTGAACACAGTGGTTGAGGCACTCGCTTGAGACCATCTTTTGAAACCCAGGATTTTCAGACATACAATCAACTGACTACATTGCAGCAACTGTTCTAGTTCTCCAGACCATTCAATAATCACACAGTGGTAATCCAGCATCTCAGGCATACTGTATATACAAGTATGCACAATATGCCTGAGATGCTGGGTTACGAGGAATTTTAGATCACTGTTAGGAGGCTGAAAGCGGTGTAAGGGTGGGGTCATCCTACATGCAAGTTATTGTGGAGAAAAGCACTGTAGCTTACTCTGGGGAGGACACTCACCTGCTCCTGCTCTCCTGGACTGTCCTGTACACACCTCTCAGGCTCCTGCTCCTCTCTTGCTAGATCCCAGTCTGTACAGAGCCAGGAGGGCATGGAACAGTAAATGTGCATTTAAGTCAAGTTTCCTACTCTCTGGGGACTGATAGGCCATCTTATACGTGGGTCATAGATTGCCCTCCCCCACCCCCGTGTTTTTTTGGCTAAAAAGTAGGTGTCATCTTATAGATGGGTACCTTATACACAAGTGTACACAATATATTAAGCCTTTAACTCTATTACTGTCAACTGGATAATTTTTGGCTCGATTGCCAGAGAAAGGTGGTTAAGTCTACAAGAAAAAAGGTGTACAGAGCTAAATCAAATTTATATCAATAAATATCCTCTTTCCAGCCCCACCCCACGGAGATATGAACACTGATGATGCAACGGGTTACTTCATATTCCAGGACTGAGTTAAATTCAGTGTTAACCAGGAGTACTTCATTTAGGTTGCAAGGCACTTTATACACATGGTGTTCAATAGTGGTAAGATCACTGCAGACATCCATATATCATATTACTCTTGCTACTGGTTACTAGATGTGCCATTACTGTGTAAGACAATGTCATCTTAGTCGAACAGTTATGTTAAAGCCAATTGGGAAACAGAGAGAGGGAGAGAACAAGAGAGAGGGAGAGAACAAGAGAGAGGGAGAGAACAAGAGAGAGGGAGAGAACAAGAGAGAGGGAGAGAACAAGAGAGAGGGAGGTAGAGAGAAAGACAGACATTCAGAGAGCTTACAAACAGAGACAGCAAAGGACCAAAAGGAGCACAACTCAATTTTTCTTTTTATGGCAAAGTTATTAATCAAAGATTCATATTTTCTGTTTATAAGATTTTTGTGTATGATTTCTGAGCAGTGTAAATATTCCAGTAAATTTTTAATTTTTTTTTTAAAGTTACAAAAAAAAAATTGTATCCGATCTCCCATATCACAATAAATGTGCCCAATTTTACAGTTAACTCAAATTATTTTCTGGTTTCTCTTTTTTTTTTAAATAAAGTGCTTTCTTTTTAAAATTAAAATACCTGTCTTATGGTGGACATTAGGCCATCAGCCAAGCACATTGTTTTACTCTGTTCCTTTTGCAATGCAAACTTTCTCCATTAAAAATGGTCCGGAAGACTTGTGACCTCAGGAAAAGGAAGAGCCAAAAAAACCAGAACATTTGGGGAGGAGGTAGATGAGCATGGGAAAATAATAAAATATTTCTTAAAAAGTCACCTACCGGGTCATTTTCCATTCTACCTGTCGAAACCAGAAATTAATTTGTCTCTGCCTAACTCAACTTAAAATGTACAGTAAAGTCCTCTTAGTTGCTAATGTACATCCAAATTAAAATGTTAAAAGCAAGGTACAGTCCAAGTCTATTCATTCAATTCAACAAAAGAGGACTTTTATTTGTCTTTGTTCTACTCTAGAATCAGGCTTGACCTTCTCAGTCAGGGTGCCTTCAAGCTGACTGAGGTGATCGCTGAGGTTTGTTTTTGCACTTTAAGGCTCAGCGCGGGAATGTCCGTCGCACCTTCTTCCTTCTCTTTTGCTTGGTGTCGGTTCTCTGCGCAGCCTCTGCTTTGGGCTGACTGCTGGGCCCCGGTTGTGAGGGGCTAAAGAAACTCCCGTTTGCCGTTTGCGTCGCAGTACCCTGGAACATTTTGCTGAAGAAGTCTTGAAGGTCAGCGGGAGGACTTGGGCCGTTCTCCGAGCTAGCTCTAAACACAAGGAAATAAAAGAGATTACAATCCAGCTTTTTTCCTCTACAAATGACGGTAACCTGAGGCTGCAGATTGTCAAAGCCCTTAAGCAACCAAGACTGTTAGATTTACTTCAAGAGATTCCCTTGTGGAGGCCAGCTGTGTTTTTTTAATATTCATTCATGGGATGTGGGCGTCGCTGGCAAGGCCAGCATTTATTGCCCATCCCTAATTGCCCTTGAGAAAGTGGTGGTGAGCCGCCTTCTTGAACCGCTGCAGTCCGTGTGGTGAAGATTCTCCCACATTTGCTGTTAGGTAGGGAGTTCCAGGATTTTGACCCAGCGACGATGAAGGAACGGCGATATATTTCCAAGTCGGGATGGTGTGTGACTTGGAGGGGAACGTGCAGGTGGTGTTGTTCCGATGTGCCTGCTGCTCTTGTCCTTCCAGGTGGTAGAGGTCGTGGGTTTGGGAGTTGCTGTTGAAGAAGCCTTGACGAGTTGCTGCAGTGCATCCTGTGGATGGTGCACACTGCAGCCACAGTGCGCCGGTGGTGAAGGGAGTGAATGTTTAGAGTGGTGGATGGGGTGCCAATCAAGCCGGCTGCTTTGTCCTGGATGGTGTCGAGCTTCTTGAGTGTTGTTGGAGCTGCACTCATCCAAGCAAGTGGAGAGTATTCCATCACACTCCTGACTTGTGCCTTGTAGATGGTGGAAAGGCTTTGGGGAGTCAGGAGGTGAGTCACTCGCCGCAGAATACCCAGCCTCTGACTTGCTCTTGTAGCCACAGTATTTATGAGGCTGGTCCAATTAAGTTTCTGGTCAATGGTGACCCCCAGGATGTTGATGGTGGGGGATTCAGCGATGGTAATGCCATTAAACGTCAAGGGGAGGTGGTTAGATTCTCTCTTGTTGGAGATGGTCATTGCCTGGCATTTGTCTGGGGCGAATGTTACTTGCCACTTATCAGCCCAAGCCTGGATGTTGTCCAGGTCTTGCTGCATGCAGGCTCGCACTGCTTCATTATTTGAGGGGTTGCGAATGGAACTGAACGCTGTGCAATCATCAGCGAACATCCCCACCTTATGATGGAGGGAAGGTCATTGATGAAGCAGCTGAAGATGGTTGGGCCTAGGACACTGCCCTGAGGAACTCCTGCACCAATGTCCTGGGGCTGAGATGATTGGCCTCCAACAACCACTACCATCTTCCTTTGTGCTAGGTATGACTCCAGCCACTGGAGAGTTTTCCCCCGGATTCCCATTGACTTCAATTTTACGAGGGCTCCTTGGTGCCACACTCGGTCAAATGTTGCCTTGATGTCGAGGGCAGTCACTCTCACCTCACCTCTGGAATTCAGCTCTTTTGTCCATGTTTGGACCAAGGCTGTAATGAGGTCTGGAGCCGAGTGGTCCTGGTGGAACCCAAACGGAGCATCGGTGAGCAGGTTATTGGTGAGTAAGTGCCGCTTGATAGCACTGTCAACGACAGCTTCCATCACTTTGCTGATGATTGAGAGTAGACTGATGGAGCGGTAATTGGCCGGATTGGATTTGTCCTGCTTTTTGTGGACAGAACATACCTGGGCAATTTTCCACATTGTCGGGTAGATGCCAGTGTTGTAGCTGTGCTGGAACAGTGTGGCTAGAGGCACGGCTAGTTCTGGAGCACAAGTCTTCAGCACTACAGCCAGGATGTTGTCGGGGCCCATAGACTTTGTTGTATCCAGTGCACTCAGCCGTTTCTTGATATCACGTGGAGTGAATCGAATTGGCTGAAGACTGGCTTCTGTGATGGTGGGGATATCGGGAGGAGGCAGAGATGGATCATCCACTCAGCACTTCTGGCTGAAGATGGTTGCAAACGCTTCAGCCTTGTCTTTTGCACTCACATGCTGGGCTCTGCCATCATTGAGGATGGGGATGTTTGCAGAGCCTTCTCCTCCCATTAGTTGTTTAATTGTCCACCACCATTCACGACTGGATGTGGCAGGACTGCAGAGCTTTGATCTGATCCGTTGGTTGTGGAATCGCTTAGCTCTGTCTGTAGCATGTTGCTTCTGCTGTTTAGCATGCATATAGTCCTGAGATGTAGCTTCACCAGGTTGGCACCTCATTTTTAGGTACGCCTGGTGCTGCTCCTGGCATGCTCTTCTGCACTCCTCACTGAACCAGGGTTGATCCCCTGGCTTGTTGGTAATGTAGAGTGAGGAATATGCCGGGCCATGAGGTTACAGATTGTGCTGGAATACAATTCTGCTGCTGCTGATGGCCCACAACGCCTCATGGATGCTCAGTTTTAAGCTGCTAGATCTGTTCTGAATCTATCCTATTTAGCACGGTGGTAGTGCCACACAACACGTTGGATGGTGTCCTCAGTGTGAAGACGGGACTTCGTCTCCACAAGGACTGTGCGGTGGTCACTCCTACCAATACGGCCATGGACAGATGCATTTGCGACAGGTAGATTGGTGAGGGCGAGTTCAAGTCAGTTTTTCCCTCGTGTTGGTTTGCTCACCACCTGCCGCAGGCCCAGTCTGGCAGCTATGTCCTTCAGGACTCAGCCAGCTCGGTCAGTAGTGGTGCTACCGAGCCACTCTTGTTGATGGTCATTGAAGTCCCCCACCCAGAGTACATTCTGTGCTATCCTCAATGCTTCCTCCAAGTGGTGCTCAACATGGAGGAGGACTGATTCATCAGCTGAGGGAGGGCGGTAGGTGGTAATCAGCAGGAGGTTACCTTGTCCATGTTTGACCTGATGCCATGAGATTTCATGGGGTCCGGAGTCAATGTTGAGGACTCCAAGGGCCACTCTCTGTATATCACTGTACCGCCACCTCTGGTGGGTCTGTCCTGCCGGTGGGACAGGACATACCCAGGGATGGTGATGGAAGATTCTGGGATGTTGGCTGAAAGGTATGAATCTGTGAGTATGGCTATATCAGGCTGTTGCTTGACTAGTCTGTGGGGCAGCTATCCCAATTTTGGCATAAGTCCCCAGATGTTAGTGAGGAGGACTTTGCAGGGTCGACTGGGCTTGGTTTGCCTTTGTCGTGTCCGGTGCCTAGTGGTCCGATGCCGGGTGATCCATCCGGTTTTATTCATAGAATCATAGAATCATAGAAGTTACAACATGGAAACAGGCCCTTCGGCCCAACATGTCCATGTCGCCCAGTTTATACCACTAAGCTAGTCCCAATTGCCTGCACTTGGCCCATATCCCTCGATACCCATCTTCCCCATGTAACTGTCCAAATGCTTTTTAAAAGACAAAATTGTACCCGCCTCTACTACTGCCTCTGGCAGCTCGTTCCAGACACTCACCACCCTTTGAGTGAAAAAATTGCCCCTCTGGATCCTTTTGTATCTCTCCCCTCTCACCTTAAATCTGTGCCCCCTCGTTATAGACTCCCCTACCTTTGGGAAAAGATTTTGACTATCGACCTTATCTATGCCCCTCATTATTTTATAGACTTCTATAAGATCACCCCTTAACCTCCTACTCTCCAGGGAATAAAGTCCCAGTCTGTCTAACCTCTCCCTGTAAGTCAAACCATCAAGTCCCGGTAGCATCCTAGTAAATCTTTTCTGCACTCTTTCTAGTTTAATAATATCCTTTCTATAATAGGGTGACCAGAACTGTACACAGTACTCCAAGTGTGGCCTCACCAATGCCCTGTACAACTTCAACAAGACATCCCAACTCCTGCATTCAATGTTCTGACCAATGAAACCAAGCATGCTGAATGCCTTCTTCACCACCCTATCCACCTGTGACTCCACTTTCAAGGAGCTATGAATCTGTACTCCTAGATCTCTTTGTTCTATAACTCTCCCCAACGCCCTACCATTAACGGAGTAGGTCCTGGCCCGATTCGATCTACCAAAATGCATCACCTCACATTTATCTAAATTAAACTCCATCTGCCATTCATCGGCCCACTGGCCCAATTTATCTTATTATGACTTTTCGTAGCGAGATTTTACAACTGAGTGGCTTGCTCGGCCATTTCAGAGGGCGATTAAGAATCAACCACATTGTTGTGAGTCTGGTGTCACACGCCATTCCCTGGCCAGAAGGACAACTTCTGCCAATGCTGCTTTTCAGCTGGCTATTGAAGGGGAGCTTGAGCCTGATTTTCATGTCCTTTATGTGGGGGGAGCACTTAACCTTTCACCAACCTTTCCAAAAGCAGAGTCGAGACAGAAACACAGTGCCCAGATTGGGTTATATTTTCCTCCATTCATGGTTCGTGAAAAAGTCAGCGTGACTTTTTACTAACATTAACAAAGGGAAATATACTCCATTATTATTGTGAGGGCTTGAAACACCACCTGTCCAGATTGCTATCTGAGCAGCATGATGGAACGCTCAAACATAGAGCTTTCCTCCCAACTATTATTAGAATAAATTCTACATCGTTTACACCTCCCATGTGTTCCAATTCATTAAAAATGCAAATTTACAGCTGTAGTTTATACAATTAAATTTGAATCAACCAATGTGATGTACACCACTGAGCCACTCAAAACTTGGCACTCAATAGCCATGTTGTCTGTGACCATGTTGCTGGCACCATTCTAACTCGACAATAGGACCTCAACAGATGGTTCAGGAAGTAATTGTACCATAGTGAGCTACAAACCAGGAAGGTTCCAGGTTCAATCCCTAGTCTGTGCTGAGTTAGCTGATCTCAGCTGGGGACAGTAGTTCAGGCACTACAGCTTCAGCTCCCCCAGGCTAAGAAGGGAGGGAGAAAGAAGCAAAATAAAAGCAGGCTTCTCACTCCTGATTACTATCCAGTGAAGCCTGAGGGAAAGTGTTTACTTGAACGTGTAACGCCCTTGTGGTCAAATAGCCTGGCAACACAAACTGAAGGGTGGGGTATTTGAAGGGCACATGTGAAACTGTATCTGAGCGAGAGTGGGTGTTTTCAAGAGCAGAAAGAAAATGGGACAAAACTGGGGGGGGGGGGGGGGGGAAATCATTTACATATTAAAAACATTAAACAGGATGAAAATGCTGATTTTAGTGGGAAACAATCCAGACTTGGACAGCACACATGGGATAATAATGTCCTGTGTTGCTATATGACCCGATTCCATTATTGTGAAATTATCCGGTCACACTAAACTCCAGGATTTATCCTCTGTAGAAAATGTACCAAGTCTCTCAGGTGGTTTAGGCTGGAAAGCGTCTGTATTCTGCATGAAGAAACTATCCTAAAACTTGCATAACTGAACTGAAGAAAACGTTTGTCCTCAGGGGAAGAGCCAAAAAGGTACAATTTGCTTCAGGTTATTCTGAGAATACCTCAACTGAAAAATTACTCAGTGTTCCCCTATACTCTGAACCTCTTATTTCTAACCTTCAGCATTAGAACACATTACAGCACAGATAATATGGAATCCCCAGTTGGTTCAATATACCACATAATTAAGGAATTAATGTTCTCATCCATAATTCCAAAAGATTGAGTTCAAAGTATCAACTGTAAAATTTGGCCTATTGGTTATAAATTATAAACACCCAATTATAATTTAAAAACACAAAAGTCTCTTCTCTCCCTCTGAAGGTGTTGACTCTTCTTGAGATACCACTCCATGGGAGCCCTCTACTACATCATGCTAACAGCCTTTCTTCATATGCAAGTCCAGATAGCGAATGCTATTTGACCGTGGAGGGTGTCATAGACAAGCCCAACCCTGCCCTCATCTCATGTCCACACACACGGTTTGACCAGGGTCACTAAATGTCTTTTACTAAAGGGTCACTGGACATTATCAGGAGAAGGAGCCCTGGCTGATTATTCTCTTCCCCAGCCCAGGACCCCTGAGGCCAATCGTAAAAGTGCGACAATTAGCCTCAGTACTCCCAGGTTGGGGAGGAGGAACAGTCAGCCAGGGTTCCTTAGATGACATTGCCTAACTTAGCAGAGAGCAGAAATTGAACCTGGG
Organism: Heptranchias perlo; assembly: GCF_035084215.1. Classification (NCBI taxonomy): domain Eukaryota; kingdom Metazoa; phylum Chordata; class Chondrichthyes; order Hexanchiformes; family Hexanchidae; genus Heptranchias; species Heptranchias perlo. The sequence goes on along the minus strand of NC_090370.1, from coordinate 2,568,065 downwards.
GCCTTCCGCTCTGTATGGCCGAGTCCGACACCAGGAGGTGCCTTTGTGCAATAGCCCATTGGGGGAGCTTGTAACCACCATTTTCTCCCAACCAGCTGGTAATTTTTTTTTTATTCGTTCATGGGATGTGGGCGTCGCTGGCGAGGCCGTCATTTATTGCCCATCCCTAATTGCCCTTGAGAAGGTGGTGGTGAGCCGCCTTCTTGAACCGCTGCAGTCCATGTAGTGACGGTTCTCCCACAGTGCTGTTAGGAAGGGGAGTTCCAGGATTTTGACCCAGCAACGATGAAGGAATGGCGATATATTTCCAAGTCGGGATGGTGTGTGACTTGGAGGGGAACGTGCAGGTGGTGCTGTTCCCATGTACCTGCTGCCCTTGTCCTTCTAGGTGGTAGAGGTCGCGGGTTTGGGAGGTGCTGTCGAAGAAGCCTTGGCGAGTTGCTGCAGTGCATCCTGTGGATGGTACACACTGCAGCCACAGTGCACTGGTGGTGAAGGGAGTGAATGTTTAGGGTGGTGGATGGTGTGCCAATCAAGCGGGTTGCTTTATCCTGGATGGTGTCGAGCTTCGAGTGTTGTTGGAGCTGCACTCATCCAAGCAAGTGGAGAGTATTCCATCACACTCCTGACTTGTGCCTTGTAGATGGTGGAAAGGCTTTGGGGAGTCAGGAGGTGAGTCACTCGCCGCAGAATACCCAGCCTCTGACCTGCTGTTATAGCCACAGTATTTATATGGCTGGTCCAGTTAAGTTTCTGGTCAATGGTGACCCCCAGGATGTTGATGGTGGGGGATTCGGTGATGGTAATGCCGTTGAATGTCAAGGGGAGGTGGTTAGACTCTCTCTTGTTGGAGATGGTCATTGCTTGGCACTTGTCTGGCACAAATGTTACTTGCCACTTATGAGCCCAAGCCTGGATGTTGCCCAGGTCTTGCTGCATGCGGGCTCGGACAGCGAACATCCCCACTTCTGACCTTATGATGGAGGGAAGGTCATTAATGAAGCAGCTGAAGATGGTTGGGCCGAGGACAATTGCCTGAGGAACTCCTGCAGCAATGCCCTGGGGCTGAGATGATTGGCCTCCAACAACCACTACCATCTTCCTTTGTGCTGGGTGTGACTCCAGCCACTGGAGAGTTTTCCCCCGGATTCCCATTGACTTCAATTTTACGAGGGCTCCTTGGTGCCACACTCAGTCAAATGCTGCCTTGATGTCAAGGGCAGTCACTCTCACCTCACCTCTGGAATTCAGCTCTTATGTCCACGTTTGGACCAAGGCTGTAATGAGGTCTGGAGCAGAGTGGTCCTGGCGGAACCCAAACTGAGCAACGGTAAGCAGGTTATTGGTGAGTAAGTGCCGCTTGATAGCACTGTCGACGACACCTTCCATCACTTTGCTGATGATTGAGAGTAGACTGATGGGGCAGTAATTGGCCGGATTGGATTTGTCCTGCTTTTTGTGGACAGGACATACCTGGGCAATTTTCCACATTGTTGGGTCAATGCCAGTGTTGTAGCTGTACTGGAACAGCTTGGCTGGAGGCGCGGCTAGTTCTGGAGCACAAGTCTTCAGCACTACGGCCGGGATGTTGTTGGGGCCCATAGACTTTGCTGTATCCAGTGCACTCAGCCGTTTCTTGATATCACGTGGAGTGAATCGAATTGGCTGAGGACTGGCTTCTGTGATGATGGGGATATTGGGAGGAGGCCGAGATGGATCATCCACTCGGCACTTCTGGCTGACGATGGCTGGAAACGCTTCAGCCTTGTCTTTTGCACTCACGTGCTGGACTCTGCCATCATTGAGGATGGGGATGTTTGCAGAGCCGCCTCCTCCCGTTAGTTGTTTAATTGTCCACCACCATTCACGACTGGATGTGGCAGGACTGCAGAGCTTTGATCTGATCCGTTGGTTGTGGAATCGCTTAGCTCTGTCTATAGCATGTTGCTTCCGCTGTTCAGCATGCATGTCGTCTTGAGTTGTAGCTTCACCAGGTTGGCACCTCATTTTTAGGTACGCCTGGTGCTGCTCCTGGCATGCTCTTCTACACTCCTCATTGAACCAGGGTTGATCCCCTGGCTTATTGCTGATGGCCCACAGCGCCTCATGGATGCCCAGTTTTGAGCTGCTAGATCTGTTCTGAATCTTTTTTAAAATTTATTCGTGGGATGTGGGCGTCGCTGGCGAGGCCGGCATTTATTGCCCATCCCTAATTGCCCTCTATCCCATTTAGCACGGTGGTCGTGCCACACAACACGTTGGATGGTGTCCTCAGTGCGAAGATGGGACTTCGTCTCCACAAGGACTGTACGGTGGTCACTCCTACCAATACCGTCATGGACAGATGCATTTGCGACAGGTAGATTGGTGAGGACGAGGTCAAGTAAGTTTTTCCCTCGTGTTGGTTCGCTCACCACCTGCCGCAGGCCCAGTCTGGCAGCTATGTCCTTCAGGACTCGGCCAGCTCGGTCAGTAGTGGTGCTACCGAGCCACTCTTGGTGATGGACATTGAAGTCCCCCACCCAGAGTACATTCTGTGCCCTTGCTACCCTCAGTGCTTCCTCCAAGTGGTGCTCAACATGGAGGAGGACTGATTCATCAGCTGAGGGAGGGTGGTAGGTGGTAATCGGTAATCAGCAGGAGGTTTCCTTGCCCATGTTTGACCTGATGCCATGAGATTTCATGGGGTCCAGAGTCAATGTTGAGGACTCCCAGGGCCACTCCCTCCTGACAGTATATCACTGTACCGCCACCTCTGGTGGGTCTGTCCTGCCGGTGGGACAGGACATACCCAGGGATGGTGATGGAAGAGTCTGGGACGTTGGGTGAAAGGTGTGATTCTGTGAGTATGGCTATGTCAGGCTGTTGCTTGACTAGTCTGTGGGACAACTCTCCCAATTTTGGCACAAGTCCCCAGATGTTAGTGAGGAGGACTTTGCAGGGTCGACTGGGCTTGGTTTGCCGTTGTTGTGTCCGGTGCCTGGTGGTCCGACGCCGGGTGGTCCGTCTAGTTTTATTCTTATGACTTTTTTTAACAAGATTTTACAACTGAGTGACTTGCTAGGCCATTTCAGAGGGCAATTAAGAATCAACCACATTGCTGTGGGTCTGGAGTCACATATAGGCCAGACCGGGTAAGGACAGCAGGTTTCCTCCCCTAAAGGACATTAGTGAACAAGATGGGTTTTTACAACAATCTGATAGTTTCATGGCCACCAATACCGACACTAGTATTTTAATTCCAGATTTTTATTTAATTAATTGAATTTAAATTCCCCAGCTGCCGTAGTGGGATTTGAACTCATAACTCCGGATTATTAGTCCAGTAACATAAAGTGAGACTATTCAGCTATTTTTTTTTTTACTGTGCTCACTCACCTCCATTTAATTATTGTAATTTACATTAGGCCAACTGGGGCACTGTGACATTCCTCCTGCTAAAAAGCATACGGATAAGTGATTTCACCCAGAGACTCCAAGGTCCAATGCAAATTTTACCCGCGAATCTGCACTGGGATTGCTACCCTGTAAAATTTACCCTATGATGCCACAGAAATTACAGGGAGGACAAAACAATTGGAAGATTAATAATGACAATCCCGAGTTCACTGTATATTTACCTACCTATGTCGACCACTGTTTCCAGAAGTTCGTGTAGCAAAGGATATATGATAAGGAACATGATGTATATCAGGGGATATTCCAACCCTCTGACACCCAGCCCATTCTGAAGAGAAAAGAGAACATGAAAACGGTTATTGAGGGTAATTTATTAGGATCTCCTAATCCTTCTTCTAACACATCATAGAAATTTATGGGCAATCTCTCAATGGCTAAAATAAACAATATAAAAAAGATACCTGCTATCTCTTGGATCCCCATTTAGTATTCCCCAGTTGAGGGGGGCTAGTATGGCCCCACTCCCGAGCCTTTGCCAATTGGCTCTGCAACCACCCACTAGAAAGGGCACGAGTGAATTTCAAAACGGAGATCGATAGATTTTTGGTGTATAAGGGTATTAAGGGATGTGGAACCAAGGTGGGTAAATGGAGTTGAGACACACATCAGCCATGATCTAATTGAATGGCGGAAAAGGCTTGAGGGGCTGAATGGCCTCCTCCTGTTCCTATGAACCCTTCTGACTTTCCCTCCCTCCATTAGGAAAATACCAAGTCACCACTTTACATCTAATGGCCCACAGCAAACAAGAAATCAGCACGTGCCAAACACAGACCCCCATCGCTATGCCACTTCCACCCCCACTAACCACCCCCCTCCCCCACCACCAAAAAAAACTGAGGTGACTTTAATAGCTTACTTTCATCCTTACAGTTTTAAAGTCAGACCTGGCCTCTCACTTGTTTTTCCTTTTAAGATTATTTCCATTGCGGTAGACAGGCTTTTGGAGTAGTTCAGGAATATTTTGAAAGAATCTGGAATACAATTTGATTCGGATGCTCCAGAATGACACTCTGGGGAGGTTTCAGAAGAATCCCACAGGCCAGTAATTGTTTAGATTTTTCCTGAAAGTTATTACCCCTTGTTTATACTAGTTAAATATTGGGTCCATCTGAATGGGTCAAAAAGTGCAGCAACTACCACAAAAACCAGATGCTGTTGAACACTTTTTTTTGAAAGGTTCAACAATGAGACAAGCCGAAGTATTTGCCATGGTTGTAAGAAGCTGTAATAAACAGTTGCTGTAAAGTACATTTCTTCCCATCCTCTTTCCCACCTACATCTCATTTTGTTCAGTGGGAGCAGCAGCTGTAGTCTGCAACAATATTATCTCAGTATCAGCCAACAGCAGGTGTACTTTGTAGGTTTTAGTATTGATTTTTTTTTCGTTGCTATCTCCCAAGAAAATAGAAACCTCGGTCATACATCAAACATCCGACAGCCAAGCCAAAGACCTGAGATATACACATAGAATTAACAGCACAGAAACAGGCCATTCGGCCCAACCGGTCCATGCCAGTGTTTATGCTCCACACATATGGAGATCAAATGTTGCTCTAGGCTAGGGTATAAATCCTTGCCCTCTGAACACAACGCTATTCTGCTGGAGCTACCAGGCCGCTAGCTTTACGCAGCACACCATTTCTTAACTTGTGATACACAAGTCTCACTAAAAGTTACCAGCTTTGTCTTTTCTTTATTTAATGCTCTTGAAGATATGTGAAGATGGCTTCAAATTTCTAGTCTTCTTACCTGTGATGTCATAGACTTTGCCATCCATCATGGCAAAGTAAGTGATTTTCAATCCCAGCATGCTGGATTCTGCCCAGAAGTCCCCGTCCTCCACAGGGTGCCTCTTGTTACACTCGGCACAGTATCGAGCAGCCTGTGGCTCACGATCCATTTCAAACCTCCTGCAAAAGAAGTTTCAATGATATTTGAAATTAGGGATTGTAGTTTCAGAAAGACGACTCGAGATTAAATCATTACACGGCCTTATTCTGGAGTATTCTAATAGACTTATGAATCTCCTGTGGTGTTTGCAGTTCATGGGTTTTAGGGGCTGCAAGGAGGTAAGAAGCAAGCTGAACAGGTCAGGAGCTTTTTTTGGGGTTTGGGGGAAGGAAAGAGAAAAAAAAATTACAGGAGGTACAAGTAGGTGAGCTGTAACAGCAGACAGCATTGGGGAACAGATATAATTTTTTTTTAAAAAGAGATTCATTCATTTCAGTGTGTAGTTTATTAACTTATAAATAGTAATGAAATGTAGGTGGTTAAATAATGTTATAATCTATCTGTTTTACTTTCATAGTGCACAGGACACAGGGAATGCTCATGCCAGCCATTATGTCACAGAATTTCTTTTCTTTTGACACAATGTGATTGGTATGGCACCAAGACCTCAGGCATACAGACACAAAAAAAATGTTAGGTAGATAGATAGGCTGATGACCAAGTTCTAAATCAAACAAAATGAATTATGAAAATAACAATCTGACAGGAAAGTGCCAAATTCCATCCCCAGTCTGTGCCAAGTTAGCTGATCTGTGCAAGGGCAGTGGTAGGGCACTGTAACTAGCCACAGAGTTCCTGGGTTGGGGAAACAAAATCAGTCAGGGGTGCCACGCTTGATTGCTGTTGCTGGAGAGACAGATGTATAGATGTTGGCCTCAGCTGTGATCCCTCTATGGTCAAATAGACTAACATTCACTATCTAGGATCACGTGAAGAATGGTCAGTTGAATGAGGTACCGAAGGGCAGTTGGTGCCCATGGAATCATACTGCTGCAAGAGTCAGCACCTTGAGGAGAGGAAGAGAGGGAAAACCAACCAAAAAAAAATCACCTAGCTTTACACTTAGTTAACAGATTAGTGAAAAATCAATGAGAGCACAAACTTGTGTTTTCCTTCACATTTACTGCACATCATAGTATTCATGGCCTCCTTCAGGTCATCCTGGAGCTTGGTGAGAAACTCGTTCATGGACCGATGTAACTCGCTCTCTGCAGCCCGTTTGCTAAAAACAAATAACAGAAAAATATTCAGTTATATCTGGAAATACGTCAAGAGCAGAAAGTGGTCTAACAATTGAACTTGGGTTCTGCAATTCCTCAGAATGTAAACAAAGACTTAATACAAACCTCTCTTTACAACAAGCTTTCAATATCCATCCCTGGGGAAAGTCAGCCTTGATAAAATGAGAAGTTATACAAGAAAGAACTTGCATTTATACAGTACCTTAGCAGATCTCCAGGACGTCCCAAAGTGCTTTACTTTTTTGCAACAAATTACTTTTTTGAAGCGCAGTCACTGTTATAGAGGCAAATGCAGCAGCCAATTTGCGCACAGCAAGATCTTACAAGCAGCAAATGAGTGAATGATTAAATAATCTGGCTTTGGTGATGTTGGTTGAGGGTTCAACGTTGGCCAGGACACCGGGAGAACTCCCCAGCTCTTCTTCAAATTGTGCCATGGGATCTTTTATACCCATTTGAACAGGAAGACAACGTCTCAGCTTGGAGACCAAGAAAATAAAGGCACCAATCATCCTAGGCTTGCACAGCACCGGTAGCCAAATATACAGCACAAAGGAGTAGTAGGTACAGCACCTCATGTATTCCCCCTTTCCGCGTTCTACCCTCCCTTTGTGTGGAATATTAATAATACTTAAGTCATGACCACCTTCAACCAGAAATACTGTTCAGTAAATTAGATACATCTAGAATGGAAAGAGGTTACAAAAACAAATCTAAAAAATATATAAAAGTAATGAAACTTCAGAGAAAGATTAGCCTAACTGGAGCTAATTGGGTGTATTTTGAGTAGCCAAATAATATTTCGTCTTTTATTAACTTGTATGTTCTGATGGATTTTTGCGCTGAGCAATGGGAGTGTTGTCAGTGCCAGGGAATGGAAAACTTTTTTGTATCCAGCTTCAACATCAAGTCCTTCCAAATCATCTTTATAGCATCTCTGCGTGAGACTGACAAGTTACCATTAATTGATGTGGATTTTACAGACAGCTTTGTGATGTAGGTTTAGGAACTCGGTCAAACCTGCCCAGATTCATTTCACTTGGGACTCTTGTAGCCGACAGTGAGGAGACTTTCATTCCATTGGTCTGGGCTGTGTTTAAACCCAGGTCCTGTGGTGAAATGGCGATATTCTTAACAAACAGTACCATCAGGGACCTTTAGTAGTATTTTTTTAAACATTAAATTTGGTAACATGTCCAAGGAGATTTTCACTCCCTAAATTAATCAAAATGGTAAACTTTGAAATAAAAAAATGACAAGAATAATCAGATTCGAGCAGTTCAAAACATGTTAAAATGTTCCTGAAATCACAAATAGGAATAGAAGATAAATTGACATTTAAAAAAAAACTTTGATCCCAAAAAAGAATCACAGGCCACATGGATATCTCTGGAGTGCAGTGCTGAATTTTGCTTACATTTCATACTCCTTCCTTCTCTCGGGATTGCTCACAATATCCCATGCTGCTCGCACCACCTTAAAAGCTTCCTCCGATCGTGGGTGCTGGTTTTTATCAGGGTGAACCTGCAATCACAATGGGGGTGGTTACTTTTAAAAAAAAAGAACTGTTTCTCAATCTAATGCACTTTGCTCAGCTACAACCGTGATATTTCACATGAATCCAGACTTACCAGTTTTGCATTTTTAAAAAGCTATTTAACTACAGCTCATCCTACAATTCTTTGGGTTTGGGGGGGGGGGGGGGGGGGGGGAATAAAGTACTAACATCAAGGTTTCCGAGTTGCTGATGACTTAGTGGGGAACTGCAGGGCTCAAGGTGGTACTAATTCAAACAGACCAGGAAGCTCCCAGGTTTGCGCTGTTATTTAATTTTAGCCAGTGGGATGCTACAACTCACCTCAACACCCTTTCCCTTTGAGGGAGGTGGAGCGAGAAAGGAAAGAGGGGACAAAGAAGGAACATTAATACATCGACTGGGGTTCACAGATCCAAATACTATTCAGCGACCCTGGCTGGAAGTTTGCATGATATCAGTTGAGGTGAAGCAGCAAATGAGTGAGCTCAGCTGTGACGCCCTCTGGAGCTGAACAGTATGACACTATCTAGGGTCACAAATGAAGACTGCTCCTAGTGCCCATGAAATCGCACTAGAAGGGAAAGTTCACTTGTTGTGGGAATTGTTTTGCAATGAAACAGAAAGTTCTAAACGCTAAACTGTTTATTTATTAAATTGAAATAGTGAGACTCACCAAAATACTGTTATGGGTTGTCCAATCTGCAGCAATGCATTGTATTACATTAAATATAAAGAACTACTGCTAACACAGAGAAACAGTCCTAGCACTGGGATCTGAACCATCAAGGAGGTGGGGTGGAAATAAAGAGACCTAACAATGGTGAAGTCCTCCAATGCAGAGCTGCACAAATTCATTGCAGAAATCCAAACACCTTCGACAACAGGTCAGGGTTATGCCTCGTTTCAAATCATAAAAGGCTGTATATTTGATATTTCTTCATGGGATTTTGCTAGTTGTGACCAATTTCATTTGATTACTGGACAACAGTTGCCTGTGTGCATACCTGAAATATACATTATTGCCTCACACTATGAGGCATCTTTATCTAGGTGTACTGCTTAATGAACATTAGCTGACAAGCCCACATAGGTAACAGAAACTCTTAATATCGTTTACCTTTCTGTGAACGAGCGCGCACACTGGGGGAGATAATCTTGCTCTATAAAAGAGATGCTTTGTTTCATAGGTATAAATATCTCACGACAATTTTAGGAAGACTGATTTCTTTGACTGCTGTGACTGACAGGTGTATTTAATTGTTAAAAGGCACCCTTTTGACCGTCCCTTTTTCCCAGTTTGATCTTTAAGTGAAGAAGCAGGATAATTTAGGTCTCATATCAAGGTTCTTCAGGTGAATTTCTGCTTCCCCAAGCAGTTGATGCATTGGGACCAGAGGAATACCACTGAATATCTGAATTCACATGTAAACTTTTCCTCAGACATACATTCCAAGTTATGAGAATTATCAGTTTCAAGACATCAATTTTTTTTGAAATGGGTTTCAAGTACTGGTGAGAAATCTACTGCAATTTCCTTCACACACAGGGTGGCAAACATATGAAACACCTTACCCAGGGAAACAGTGACCGTGGAGAATGGATGAATGGTACACTTTTGGCAGACAGGACTGTCGAAGAGCATCAAACCTAAAGTGGAGTAAGAAGTCTCACCTTTGGGGGTCAGTCCAAAGAATGGAGACGGTCACCCTGTAAGGCCCTATGCTCCATCGGGAAATTGATGTTTGGGAGGGAGGTTTCGTGATGAGTTACGAGTAACCATGGTCTCTTTAGAGAGCACGATTACCTTATACAGCCACGGAGGAATTTCCCAAGGATTTTCCTGAAATTGGCCATGTTTTGTTCTCTGTTTTCTTGCCTGCCTAGCAGTTAATGTTACTGGTGATTGGCGAGGGTGGCGCACGAGCTAGTAGCACCTATCGGGCAGGATAAGCATGGGTGAGCCTGATAACCCTTTCTGGGCTCAGTTGGTAGCACTCTCACCTTATTCAGGTCGTCAGTTCAAGCCCAGCTCCAGAGACTTGGAACACAACTTAGGCTGACACTTCAGTGCAGTACTGAGGGAGTGCTGCACCGTCGGAGGTGCCATCTTTCGGATGAGACATTAAACAGTCTGCCCTCTCAGGTAGCCGTAAAAGATTCCTTGACACTATTGGAAGAAGAGCAGGGGAGTTCCCTGGCGTCCTGCCCAAGATTTATCCCTCAACCAGTATCACAAAAAAAATTCTTTGGTCATTTATCTCATTGCTGTTTGTGGGATCTTGCTGTGTGCAAATTAGCTGCCGCATTTCCCTACATTACGACAGTGACTGCAGATCAAAAGTATTTCATTGGCTGTGAAGCGCTTTGGGATGTTGTGAGGCTGTGAAAGGTGCTATATAAATGCAAGTTCTTTCTTTCTTACCTTTTCTCATACGTACATTCATAGTTGCTGTATTCCTCTTGCTTCTATTTAATGTTATTTCTTAATAAACTTAACAGTTGTAGTCAGAAGTATGTTATTCACTCAGTCAGACAGGAGTTACCATTTACAATGATAAATAAATATATAAAAATTTTGATCAATTTCTAGTTTTCGGATATATCTTTCTAATTAACAGAAAATCTGCACATTTTCAGAACCTAATATTTATACAAAACACAATGTTAAACATTCCAAAATCTCAAACAGAGACTGCAATAAATTAACTCTCTCTAGGACTGCCAGTCGGATTCTGATAACTAACTTTCCATCAGTTATGGAAACAGATCAAGCAAATGTTCAGAAATGCTATTAACTAATACAGACTAGCTAGGTGAAGGAGATCGCAGCAATGTTCATTCACCTCTGGGATCTTGATATGAATATAGCACAGATTGGGGATAAAAGACTTAAACTTTGAAGAGCCACAAGAAAAATAGGAGTGCAATACTAATAATTCAGTTCCCAGTTGGAACAAATGTACAGCACAAAACCGTTCCTATTTTTGATTTTAAATCTCCGCTCCCTGTACTGACCCTGCTGGGCTATGTCTGATTTTAATTCCCCCCTCCCTGTACCGACCCTGCTGGATGTTAAATCAGGAGACTGAAATGAAATTAGGAGTCGAAGGCAAAACTGCCATTCAAATATGATGACACTGGAGCAGCAGAGGGCAGGAATGCAACCAGCATGGTGCTGCAGCTGGCAAAACTGTTATTGCTGGCTTACCTCCCAACACGAGAGAAACCAAAGAGAGAACTTGACCTGGGTAGAGGACCAGCCACCTTACTTTTAGCCCTGAAGTGGAACATAAATTTCTAGTCTTGTAACTATATATAGTACTGTCATGGATCACTCTATAAATGTTCACTCGGTATTTTGTACAATAAAAAGTGCACTGCTGAGACACAGTGCAGCAAGCTGCTACAGGTTAAATTAACCAATTACATGCATCAACCATTATTGTAAGGTCAGTTGCCTTGATAGCAACTCTCGACTAAAAACGTATGTGTTTGTTTTGCTGTCAAAGCTACACAATCAGTCTTTTGTCAGACAGGACTTGCTTGTTGTTGAGGCAACATCAGCAGCTTTCGATAGAACAGGACCCGGCCAATTGAGTACAACACTGTACCGCACACTGTGCGCTACAAAAAGAACGGGATCATAATTAGCCACTTATAATATACACTGTACATACCATTTCCTTGTAATCAACTGTAAACCTTTCCCCTCCAACTTCATAAACATTCTTGTTATAAAACAATTTTAGAAAAGGTATTTATTGCTTGTTTTGTGCCATGCACGATACCTATCTAGAGAGCAACCAGGTGAGCTGCCCCAGGCTTCTTTCTGTGATGTTCTCTGACCAGCAGCCAAGAGTTAAGCAATCACCACAAACAACAGCACCAAACGGAGAGCGGGAGGGGCGAAAAAAACACTAAGCACAGCTCTGTTCTGGTCTGGTCAACCTTATTATCATGGTTACATTCATTTTTTTTTTAAAAATCAGCCAACACAAGAACTGTAAAAGAAATTTTTACAAAGAAACCTAGCTGCCAGCAGCAAGGGGAGGCAGTGCATTCGAGCACCAACCTGTTCCATTTGCCACGTTGCTGTATCCCAGACCTCAGCCATGTTACTGCGGGATGGGAAATAAAACAGACCGGAGGAAGCAGAGCTGCAATCTAATTTCAGCATTCAAGTGGCCTGCTCTGAACCCCTCAATTAGATTGCAGATTTACAATATGTGCATTAGGTTTACTTTTTGCAGAATTTTCCCATTCGAAATTCCTCATTTTTATGACATCCAAATTTTAGAGAGAGTCCTGAAGAGAGTGTTTTACAAAGTTCCGATAGCCCTCAGGTAGAATGCGGACAGGAAGAGGGTTTCTTTAAAATTGAGAAATGCATTCTGTTGCAGTCAGATAATTAAACCACAGCAGCAATAATAGAAAATTTGTTGCAATAATAGAATAAGCAAAAGTACATTATCAAAACTCCAAAACAGGAAAGGTCAGAAAGTGAGGGGGAGGGGGAAGAGAAAGCTGCTCATCTTATTTTGTACTTAAAATAATGAATGACAGCTGTTTCAGCTGAAACATTGGCACACAATTTGCTGTGAAAATAACGGCGAGTTTAATGCGCATGCCGTTATTAGCGTGTAAATAACCCAGTGATTTGTGGTGAGGAAGGATACCCCATGAGTTGCGAATCGCCACAAATTGCTGGACGGTTTGCGCCGGTCCGCCGTCAGCCTCGCGAAAACAGGAGCTCGCCGTCAAACTCCGTCAGTTTCAAGAAATTGCTGCATTTGCGCTGTTAAAATGAATTAAACTCGTGCAAAAAGTTAAGGCTGGTACTTAACAGCGTAAGGACCCTTTTAATGATGAGATTTATGTTCCTGAAATGCCATTCAACCTTGGAGGCCCAGAATGGGAACAATTCAAACTGTTGAGTCTCATTCCTGCAGGTAGTAAATTGTTCCGAGAGGTTTTTAAAATGTAAAACTTTTCTTACTGTTCCTTTCTGTCTCTTTTTTTCCTCTCTCTTAATCCAATCTTTTTTACCCTATATTTCTCTTTCTGTACCTAATTTGACTCTAATTCACCCTACTTCCTTCTCCGTCGTTCCTTGTTTCTTTCTCAATCCTTAAATCTCATTGGTTAAGAAGATAGACTGTTGGTCCCGTCGGTCAGCAAGGTACCCGATGCTCTGTTGCCCTCACTATCAGCTCGCACTTCCAGCAATTTGCAACGCAAAAATTTTGAGCTGAGGAGGAAAAAAAAAATCTAACAAATGGGGCAGCCACGAGATGCCCCGCTCCAGCAAATTCTGGGCGATTACGTTGCATTACAGTGCAGAACGCTTCATGCAGTGCTGGTAGCATATTAGTTTTGTGCATTAATGCATTTTGCTGACATATAAATGAGCCATTTCAATACACAACACTGTCTATTCACAGAACATTGGTTTAACATAGAAACATAGAAATATAGAAAATAGGAGCAAGAGTAGGCCATTCGGCCCTTTGGGCCTGCTTCGCCATTCAAAATGATCATGGCTGATTGTCTAACTCAGTACCCTGTTCCTGCTTTTTCCACCATATCCCTTGATCCCTTTAGCATTAAGAAATATATCTATCTCCTTCTTGAATACATCTAATGACTTGGCCTCCACTGCCTTCTGTGGTAGAGAATTCCACAG